>NW_008390329.1:0-229 GCF_000622305.1 Nannospalax galili
AACTTACCTAACCCAACTGCTGTGTCCACTACAGGTAAAGTTAAACATTGATTCACAGTTTGAATGGTATTCAAGCTCATAATCCAACTCACCTGATCCCAATCCTGGCCTTCCCACAGGCTTAAATAATCAGAAACCCTGTATCTATTCAAGTCCTGGATCTCCACGTTTTTAGGCCCTCCACTGACTATGCTAACACAGAGGTGATGCCAAGGTCCCTGTCTGAGGA
>NW_008390330.1:0-229 GCF_000622305.1 Nannospalax galili
TCTTTCTGCTCAAGAGTTCCCACAAAGGCCCAAATCAGATGGGGTTCAGATGCTCTCAAGTTTTCTCCTAAGGTCTGGATCCCTCTATTCTGCAGGCACAGTCCAAATTTGGAGGATTACTAGGTAGATGTATGATTCAGGTCACCCAGCAATCAGGGAAAGAGGCTGGTCTCAGGACTCCAGAGATGAAGGCCAGTCTCGGTATGAAAAGGCAAGGTTGGGGAGGGAA
>NW_008390331.1:0-229 GCF_000622305.1 Nannospalax galili
GCCTATGCTCCTGTTGTTTCCCAGGCCAAAGAAAGCCCTAAACAGCGAGGCATGGTTGTGCATCCCTTGAATCCCAGGACTCAGGACGCAGAGGCAGAGGAATCACTGTGAGATCAAGGCCAGCCTGGTCTACATAGTGAGTTCTAGGTCAGTTGGAGCTACAGAAGACCCTGTCTCGAAATAAATAAATAAATACCCTAAACATTAAAAGCCAGCATGTAAAGATCTC
>NW_008390332.1:0-229 GCF_000622305.1 Nannospalax galili
CAGGACCTGGCATAGTATTCAGTGTCTGTGTTCCAATACTTGGAAGGTGGAGACAGGAGGATCAGGAGCTGTGTCTCAGCTCTTGACAATATGGAGTTCAAGGGCAATCTGGACTACATAAAAATTTGTCTTCAAACTAAAGGACTGGCCAGATGGTTCACTAAAAGCACTTGCCACAAAAGCCTGGTGACCTGAATTCCACCTTCAGAACCCACAAAAAGGTAGAAAA
>NW_008390333.1:0-229 GCF_000622305.1 Nannospalax galili
CCTCAGTCACCCAAATGCAAAGCAAAAAGAACCTCCTGTCTTTGGAGACACGTTCATGAGGCAGCACTTATCTCTGCCTTTACTTTTTTCTTCTGCCTCAATCATAGAAACCTTTCCACTGCACAGAGCCAAAGGGCACTTACAAACTTCTAGACATGACTGCCAAGTTGTGTCCAACTATGGGAATTTAGTTTCTCCCATGTGATGTTCATCACCAAACCTCGGCACA
>NW_008390334.1:0-229 GCF_000622305.1 Nannospalax galili
TGTTTACATACTGTCTGAAACATTAATTATTTACAGTTTATTTTATTATAGAGCATGGACCTGGAATCGATATATTTACACCTGGTAAACCTGGAGACTATGACTTAGAAGGTGGCATCTGGGAAGATGAAGATGCTTGGAATTTTTATGAAAACCTCATCGACTTGAAAGCATTTGTTCCGGCCATCTTGTTTAAGGACAATGAAAAAAGTTGTCAGAACAAAGATTT
>NW_008390335.1:0-229 GCF_000622305.1 Nannospalax galili
AGTTTCAGGTTAGAGTTAGTGTTCTGGTTCGGGTTGGGATTCGGATTCATGTTTTTGTCGGGTTAGGGTTAGGGTTAGGGTAGGGCCAGGGGTTAGGGTTAGGGTTCAGTTTTGGGTTTGGGTTAAGGTTCAACATAGGTTTAGGGTTAAATGTTAGGGTTAGGTTTAGGGAAAGGGCTGGGTTATGATTAGGGGTTAGGTTTAGGGTTAGGGTAAGAGTTAGGGTTAG
>NW_008390336.1:0-229 GCF_000622305.1 Nannospalax galili
TGCTCTCCAGACAAGTGTGAGGATCTGAGTTTGAATCCTCAGAACCCATATGAAGGTGGGTGTGGTAGCGGGTGTGTGATCCCAGGGCTCCTATAGTGAACTGAAGACAGGAAAATTCTCTGACACTCCTAGGCCAGCTAGGCATAGACAGAGACAAGCGACAAAGTAGAGAGCACTCAGAAAGAGTGGAAGGTGGAGACTGATCCTGGAGGCCGTCCTCTAACCCCAG
>NW_008390337.1:0-229 GCF_000622305.1 Nannospalax galili
CTCTTCTCTCTGATTTGGCATCACAAATTTTTCTCTTACAAGCCATTAGTCTTTACTTAGCTATAAACTAAACACTGAACCATCAGTGTCTTCCTCTTCCTTAGCTGGTACCCAATGCTTTCCTTTACTGACCACTGTCACATCTCCCAGTGCTTCCTGGAAAAACAGTATCCCTTGGGGCCTCACTTACCTTAGGTACTCATTCTGGCACCCATCCACCCTTCCATCC
>NW_008390338.1:0-229 GCF_000622305.1 Nannospalax galili
AAGGTATGGGTCCCTCCAGGAAAGATGCTGCCCTCAAGAATTTGGGGGTTGTGCTGGCCTGGGAGAAGGACTCAGGATAGATGCTGGTCTCAGGAAGCTGGTGGCTATGCCACCCCAGAAAGTAAAGGGAGGTGAGGGTGGGACCAGGCCTAGAGTTTTCCTGGGGGCTGCAGTGAGGAAATAGTTTGGTCCTGATGCAAAGGATCAGGAAGCAGTGTTGGCTCTGGGT
>NW_008390339.1:0-229 GCF_000622305.1 Nannospalax galili
GGGAGGGAGGGAGGGAGGGAGAGAGAAGTTAGGGATCAAAGAGGAAAAATAACTTGTTCAAAATTAGAAAGCAAGGCTGGAGAGACTTCTCAGTGGCTAGAGCATTTGCTGCACAAGTGTGAGGACCAAAGTTCAGATTCCTAGAACCCACATAAATACCTGGTGCACATGTCAGACCACCCGTATTTCCAGCCTTGGAAGGCAGAAAGAGGATTCCCAAAGCAAGCTC
>NW_008390340.1:0-229 GCF_000622305.1 Nannospalax galili
CTCCATCTGGACATCGAATTCACGGTACCACATAAACAGCAATTACTAATGGCTGCCTGAACTGTTATCTAAGCCACAATGAAGAGATGCAGGTGTGCCTCACAAGGAAACACAGCTATAACACAAGTCAACATGTGTGAAGAATTGTGGGCATTAAGCTGTGTGCATTTGTACTGTCATGTCCTCCAAGTCACATTTCTAGCTCTGAATATTCACATTTTCAAAGGCC
>NW_008390341.1:0-229 GCF_000622305.1 Nannospalax galili
GACACCTGCCCCCTCTGATGTACATATGGTCATGTCACCTACCTCCTCTGAAGTAGAGATGGTGGTGTCACCTGCCCCTTCTGACTTGCAGATGGTCGTGTGACCTGCCCTCTCTGACGTGCATGTGGTCGTGTCACCTGTCCTCTCTGACATGCACATGGTCATGTAACCTGCTCCGTTTGACGTGCACACGGTCGTGTCACCTCCTATCTTTGGTGTGCACATGGTC
>NW_008390342.1:0-229 GCF_000622305.1 Nannospalax galili
GGTGGCAGAGCCCAGCCTCCACAAGCCCATGTACTTCTTCCTCATCAATCTTTCAGCCCTGGATATCCTTTTCACCACAACCACTGTCCCCAAATTGCTGTCCTTGCTCCTGCTTGGGGACCACTTCCTCAGTCTCCCTGCCTGCTTTCTGCAGATGTACCTGTTCCA
Source organism: Nannospalax galili (assembly GCF_000622305.1). Taxonomy (NCBI): domain Eukaryota; kingdom Metazoa; phylum Chordata; class Mammalia; order Rodentia; family Spalacidae; genus Nannospalax; species Nannospalax galili. The sequence goes on from NW_008390342.1 coordinate 169, forward strand.
CAGCTTCTCCTGCTCAGAAGCCTTCATCCTGGTGGTCATGGCCTATGACCGCTATGTGGCT
>NW_008390343.1:0-229 GCF_000622305.1 Nannospalax galili
CAGTTTCCAGCACCCATGTTGTATAGCTCACAGCTGCCTGTATCTCCCACTTCAGGGTTTTGGAAACGCTTTCCTGGCCTCCAAAGGTAACCATGCGACTATGAACATATACACACAGAGGCACACATAAATAAAAAAATAGGAAGACTAAATCTTTTAAAAAGTTGTAAACCAAGAATTAATGAAATATATAGAATTACAGACTCCTGGGCTGAAGATGTCTAAAAAA
>NW_008390344.1:0-229 GCF_000622305.1 Nannospalax galili
CTAGTGAACAGCAGAATGTTAATAGAAACGTGGACTCTGAGAGCCAGGCTGGGGATGTTCCAGAAGGCAGCAGAGACTCCACTGATGAACTGGAAGCCACTTGTGTTACCTCTGGCCAGGACTGTGTCTATGCTTTGTCCACGTCTTGAAAGTCTGAGGGAGGCTGAATTGACAAGCAGTGAAGTGCGGCAGAGGCAACCTCGGGACACCACAGTGGTCGGGTTGGGGC
>NW_008390345.1:0-229 GCF_000622305.1 Nannospalax galili
AGAGTTCTTGGAGCTCAGTCAAGGTATATATAGTTTTTTGCAAGATGGAAGTGTTAAGCAGTTTAATTATTGTACTATGATATGATGGGATGGGGGAATGGCTGTAGGGTATGGTAAGCCTGCTTGTAGCGAGCCCATTTTTTCCATCTGGTCATTGACTGTTCTAAGATCTTGGAGAAGTCTGTATTTCCCCGATTTCTTTTTAATAACAAGTATTGGGGTATTATGT
>NW_008390346.1:0-229 GCF_000622305.1 Nannospalax galili
CGCCGCCCGCCACTCCCCGCCCCCGGCCCGGGACGGCCTCCCAGACCTCCGCTCCCCGCCCGGGCGTCGTCCCCCCGGGGCACCCGCAGCTTCCCGAGAGAGGAAGGGGTCGGGGGTGAGGGGTCTGCAGGGAGAGGGTCCGGGGCCGGCGTCGCGCTACGGCTTCGTAGTGAACTTTTCAGCAAGTTGCGGCTAATTCGACGCCCGAGGTTCCGACTGTGCTCCCGGG
>NW_008390347.1:0-229 GCF_000622305.1 Nannospalax galili
CGCCGCCCGCCACTCCCCGCCCCCGGCCCGGGACGGCCTCCCAGACCTCCGGTCCCCGCCCGGGCGTCGACCCCCCGGGGCACCCGCAGCTTCCGGAGAGAGGAAGGGGTAGGGGGTGAGGGGTCTTCAGGGAGAGCGCGCGGGGCCGGCGTCGCGCTATGGCTTCGTAGTGAACTTCTCAGCAAGTTGCGGCTAATTCGACGCCCGAGGTTCCGACTGTGCTCCCGGG
>NW_008390348.1:0-229 GCF_000622305.1 Nannospalax galili
AAAAGCTCTGGCAGAGTATTATCTGCCAATCTATCTAGTTTCTGTAGTTTGTGCCTAATGTCAGGCACTGACTGGTTGACAAAGGCCAATACAACTACATTCTTGTTTTCTGGTGCCTCTGGATTCATGGGTGTTTAAGTGCAGAATGCCTCAAGGATCCTCTCTAAAAAGGCTGCCTGGGATTCTGTCTTTTCTTGCTGCACATCACTAATCTTAGCCAAATTAGTCG
>NW_008390349.1:0-229 GCF_000622305.1 Nannospalax galili
ACTGCATCTGTCGTTTGGGTCCCAGATCTCCGTGCTGCTGACGGGTCCCTGGCTCTCCGTGCTGCTGAGGCTTCTGCTACCGAGGTTGGCCCAGCCGAGTTCCGCCCTAATTTCACCCGTGCACTCTTTCTCTGAATTTGGGACCCATCCGCTGCCGGGTCATGAGGAGAGGTGCAGGGCAGCTAAAGCTAGGGTTCCGTGAGTCAATGATGGAAGGATTAGCGCCCCC
>NW_008390350.1:0-229 GCF_000622305.1 Nannospalax galili
GCCTCTGCCTCCCAAGTGCTGGGAATAAAGGCATGCGCCACCATGCCTGGCAATAAATAAAATATTTTTTTAAAAATAGTAATAGACTACGTGAAGTTGGAGCAAGAAGCAGTAGGTGGGGTGGAGAGAGGGAGTTGAATACACAAAATACAGTTTGAAATTCTCAAATAATAAATAGAAATATTTTAAAATCATGCAGTAACATGCTGGAGGGATAGCTCAGCCATTA
>NW_008390351.1:0-229 GCF_000622305.1 Nannospalax galili
GTAAGTGCTGAAGTTCTTGAGTGTAGTAGGCCTGGATTCGAATGCTGATTCATCAACTGCAGCTGTGTGCCTGTGGCATCAGGCAAGTTATTTTTTAAAATATTTTATCTATTATTTTTATTTTATGTCTATGCATGTATTGCCTGCATGTATGTAAATACACCTGTGTCATGCAATGCCCTCAGAAGACAAGAGGCTGTCAGATCCCCTGGAACCAGAGTTATGGTCA
>NW_008390352.1:0-229 GCF_000622305.1 Nannospalax galili
GTGGTATCAGAATGGCTGAGATTATAAGGGTAGAGAATACTGAGTGTGACCCAGATGTGGTGCATCTGTCTGCGGAATGTCACAGTGTGGTGGAATACATACCAGTTTCCACAGCCGCATGGACTCTGGAGCATTCACACTTTATGACTAAGCAATCCTACTCCTAAGACCATTACCAAAATGCTTACATTTGTGTTTACCCCAAATATATAGAAAACTGTCCATAGCA
>NW_008390353.1:0-229 GCF_000622305.1 Nannospalax galili
TGAGTGATGTGGGAGGACCCAGCCCACTGTGGGTGATGTCACCCCTGGGCCTATGTTGCATGAGAAAGCAGGTTGAGCGTGAGCCAGAGGAGCAAGCCATGGCCTGTGCTCCAGCTCCTGCATCCAGGTTCCTGCCCTGAGTTCCTCTCTTGGGCTCCCTGATGAACTGTGACACAGAAGATGTAAGCCAAATAAACCCTTTCCTCCCCATGTTGGTAGTGGTCAGAGT
>NW_008390354.1:0-229 GCF_000622305.1 Nannospalax galili
TCTGTGAGTTCAAGGCCAGCCTGGCCTACATAGTGAGTTCCAGGACAGCTATAGGTACAGGGAGACCCTGTCTCAAAAAGACCGAAAAAAAAAATAATAATAAATAAAATTTAAAAACCCCAAATTGGCTGCCTTTTAGAAATGCTGGTTTATTTCTGCCTTTGAATTCTGTTCCACAGATTTACATGGCTTGATTTATATCGATGGCCATGCTGTTTCTGTCCCTGCG
>NW_008390355.1:0-229 GCF_000622305.1 Nannospalax galili
AGTCCTTGGTTCCCCTTGTCACCACTTTGTTCTTCTCCACCTTTCCCATCTTAGGGACGGTACACAATTGCTCAAGTTGGAACCTGAGTGCTCTCGACCTTTCATTCGCCCCACCTTCAATCAACACAACAATCCCTGTCAATTCCCCTGCCCAAGCATCTCCTCAATCCACCTTCGTCTCTCCATCTTATAGCCCGTCATCACACAGCCTACCAGTGTCATCCACTGT
>NW_008390356.1:0-229 GCF_000622305.1 Nannospalax galili
TGTTCTTTGAAATTAAAAAACCTTCTGAGGATGGGACAACCATCCTTAGAACAAGCATTCTGGTGAAGGCATTTTAAATGCTGGCTGCTTCTGTGTTTGGTAAGCCTAATGGAAGCACCTACTTTCTGGAATTCAGGCTAACACACATCGATGCCTAAGCAATGATTTTTTTATATGCCCCCCCAAAGTATAGACAACAAAAGCAAAAATAGGCAAATGGGATTGCATG
>NW_008390357.1:0-229 GCF_000622305.1 Nannospalax galili
TGTGTGTGTGTGTGTGTGTGTGTGTGTGTGTTTAGGTCAGAGCTTGGCATCAGCTGTCTTCCTCAATTGTGACCCACCTTCTTTTTTTGAGTCAAGGTTTCACACTGAAATAGAAGTTCACTGATAGGCTAGGCTTGCTAGTGAGCCCAGAAATCCTCCCGTTTCTCCCTTCCCAACACTGGGATTACAAGTGTGTGTGTAACCATGCATGGCTTTTGAAGTTCTTGAA
>NW_008390358.1:0-229 GCF_000622305.1 Nannospalax galili
GGTCAGGGTTAGGGTTAGTGTTAGGTTTAGGTTAAATGTTAGGTTTAGGGTTAGATTTATTGTTGGGGCTAGGGATAATTTTATGGTTCACCATAGTGTTATAGGTAGGTTTAGGGCAATGCTTAACATTAAGGTTAGGCTTAAGGTTAGGTCTAGGATTTAGCATTAGAATTAGGAGTAGGGATTAGGATTAGGGTCAGGGTTAGTTGTAGGATTAGGGTTCAGGCTA
>NW_008390359.1:0-229 GCF_000622305.1 Nannospalax galili
CAGAAGAGCACCCATCTTCCTCAACAGGAAGAATCTTGGAGCTCCTGCCAGAAAATTTATGAACTTATAAGAAATATATCCACATCATTTGTGAAACTGAAATTGCCTGATAGGGGATTAAACATTCAATCCACAGGAGTCAATCAATAGTAAGTCTATGCACTTTGAGGCTTAAGATGGGGTGTTTTTAGGCTACTTACTGATAGATGAGGCAAGACTGAATTTTTGT
>NW_008390360.1:0-229 GCF_000622305.1 Nannospalax galili
TCCCTGGTAACCATCAGTTTTCTCTGTTTCTGCTTTGATTAAGACTGAAGGACACTCCAGTTTCCTCACCCTGTGTCCCTGTTCAGCATGGAAGAAGCTAGAGCAGTCTGCATCCCAATTGCCTATTGGCAATTTGGGTAACCCCTTATGAGGATACTGTGATAAGCGATATCTACATGCCAACGGCGCATCCATATTCTTTATCTGCCTATTCCTACACGTAGGACGA
>NW_008390361.1:0-229 GCF_000622305.1 Nannospalax galili
TTTCAGGGAGAGTTCAACATCCATTAGTAGACAAATGCATGTGTGTGTGTGTGTGTGTGTGTGTGTATGTATGTATGTGTGTATACTTTTTTAATGGAGTTATGGCACATAGAATGGTAATTCCCCATACGCATATGCCTAGAGCCACAGACAATCTAAGAGAAACCTGTGCCAGACGTGGGAAAATTCCATTTCAGTTGTTTCTCAGGGGGGCCAAAGAGACTCCCAA
>NW_008390362.1:0-229 GCF_000622305.1 Nannospalax galili
AGAAGAGGAACATCTTTAGAAGGTTGTAAAAGGAGTTATTTTTAGAAATAATACAAGTATGGTAACTGTAGGTGCAGGTAGGGAAATTAGTACTGAACTACAGGCTTTCCTAATTGTTAATTTCAATTTCTTTGGGATGCGTGGAAGTTGGCATCAGTGAACCAGAATGTATTTTATCCTCTCAGTTTGATTTCATGAAAAGTCTCTGGTACTGAGATCCAGAGTTTGT
>NW_008390363.1:0-229 GCF_000622305.1 Nannospalax galili
TAAGTGTCCCCATTTTCCCCCTAGATAATACTTTGTCTCCTATTACCCCCCATCTTGAGTGCCTTCCTTCCCTTTATTCCCAGGGTCCTTGTGTGTCCTTCCCAGTTGAATACCCCTATTTTCCCCCATTTCCTTCCTGTTTCCCCCATCCGTTTCCTACTATCCCCTCCTTTCAATGTACCTCTGTCCTTTCTATTCTCCTGACTCCTGCTGTTACATTAAGATATAT
>NW_008390364.1:0-229 GCF_000622305.1 Nannospalax galili
GGCCCTTGGAGGCCAGGATCTGAGCTGAGCCCAAGCATCATTATGGCAGGTCAACAGCCCATCCCACCCTGCCCAGTCTCAGACAAGACATCCAAACTGGTATCATGAGACAGAAACACAGGACACTACCTAATCAGTGAGGCCAGTTCTGACAGCATTGTGAGGCCCACTGTTAAGGGAGAAAGTGCCCAACCAAGAGTCTTCAAACAGGAACTGTGCAAGAGGGAAG
>NW_008390365.1:0-229 GCF_000622305.1 Nannospalax galili
TCACAATGTTCCATTGTGCAACGACAATGCTCAATTTGTGATCACAATGCATCATTGTGTCATTACAATGACCCATTGCGTCCTCAACATGGTCAATAAGCAAAGATGGTGCTCAGTGTCCCCAGACCATCCCCCAATGTGACATCCAAATACTCCAATGTGATTTCACAATGCTCCCATGTGTCACCACAATGCTCAATGTGACATCACAATGCTGAATGTCACCTCA
>NW_008390366.1:0-229 GCF_000622305.1 Nannospalax galili
ATGTGGTAGCGCAATGCTTCAGTGTTCAAACACTATCGCTCCATGTGCCATCACAATGCTCTATGGTGCCAACACGATGTTATAATATGACTTCACAGTGTTCCATTGTGATATCACAGTGAACCAGTGTGACATAAAAATGCTCAAAGGTGACATCACAGTGCTCCAATGGGCCATCACAGAGTTCCAATATGACTTCACAATATTCCAATGTGATTTCACTATGCTT
>NW_008390367.1:0-229 GCF_000622305.1 Nannospalax galili
AAGTTAACATTTTGAAATCAGTACTTTTAATTTGTTTTATTGAATTTTTGTGTATTTCATATATAATATCTCAATAAATATTAATCATCTTTATTCCCCCATCCCCACTAGCACTGTCCCATACCCCTACCACTGGAACCCGTATACTCAGTCATCCCTGTTAAGGGCCACTGTATCATGTCTGTGTCCTCAGAAGTTCCCCAGTGGAAGTCCATTCACTGAGGTCTAG
>NW_008390368.1:0-229 GCF_000622305.1 Nannospalax galili
TAAATTTTCCCCTCACTCGGGGTCTTGTGGTCCTGATGCGGACTGACAAAACTGACATAATACATTCTGTTTGGGTTTTGCATAGTTTATATGACATCCGGGAAAGGAGATGATTTACAGAGACATGGATTTCCATAGGCTTTTCTTGCCTATGTTTGAGGTATGGCCACACCCAACTATAAATCTGGTGGCTTCCAGACTGCCACACAAAATGGAGAGAGAGCAGCCT
>NW_008390369.1:0-229 GCF_000622305.1 Nannospalax galili
TCTTATCACACCATCCTCTGAAGGGGTTACCCAAATTGCCGATAGGGAATCCAGACCATGACTGCTCTGGCTTCTTCCATGTTGAACAAGGATGCAGGGTGAGGCAACTGGGGTACTCCTTCGGTGGGTCCCAAATTGTATAACTTATCTGTAGGGAGAGAAGAAAGTACTTGGCAGGTGAATAGGAGATGTGAAGGAGAAGTAAAGGCAAGAGTAATTAGAATTGCAA
>NW_008390370.1:0-229 GCF_000622305.1 Nannospalax galili
CAAGGCCTGCAGTGCCAGTCAGCCCCTCATGTTCTGCCAACCATGGCCTCCGGGAAGGGCTTATTCCAGCCTTAGGAAATGTCATCAAGCCCCTTCAATCTCTGCCTGTGTAGTATGTCAGGCGAATAGTCTATGCCTCGTGACAACACACCTTGGACCAGGGTCCCTGGACAGCTGTCCACCATGCTTACAGTGTCTAGCACAGCATAACCACTATGCACAGCTCCTG
>NW_008390371.1:0-229 GCF_000622305.1 Nannospalax galili
TAACATATTTTTACCTGAATTTTTCATTTTATATCTTGGGTAGGGAGGGGGGAAATGGAGAAACTTACAAAGAAACGAACACCGGACTCTCAGCACCCAGCCCTGCACTGGCGAGGCCCGCCATAACAGATCACTTCGTGCCTGCCCATAGTTCCCGCTCCCATCCAAGATGGCACAATAAGCCCCTCCCTCCGCAGCTAACTCTCCATAGTCAATTCTCTACAGCAGG
>NW_008390372.1:0-229 GCF_000622305.1 Nannospalax galili
TCAGTGAAGGTTTAAAAACAGTAAAATAGGGGCTAGAGAGGTGGCTCAGACGTTAAGAGCACTGGCTCCCCATGCAGAGGACCTGGGTTTGATTCCCAGAACCCACATGGTATCTAACAACTGTCCCTCATTCCAGTTTCAGGGGAATCTGACTCCCGAGCATTGCATGACAGGGGTACACTGACATACATACAGGTAATACATTCATATAAATAAAAAATGTTTTTTA
>NW_008390373.1:0-229 GCF_000622305.1 Nannospalax galili
TCACCATCTAAAAAAGGAAGGTTCTGGGAACTTGGCAGGAGTCTGTACATGTTGGACTGGTGATCCCGAGGCTACGCTGGGAGCCTGCAATGGGGGACACAGGTAGAGCCCCGCAGAAGGCCAGAGCTGTCGCCACATGTTACAGCACAGGTTGAAGTACTTGGGACCGAGTTCGCTCGTGGCTGTTGAGTTGTGTGAAAACCTGGACTGAGGCCAGCCCAAACCAAAA
>NW_008390374.1:0-229 GCF_000622305.1 Nannospalax galili
ACATAGTTCAAATTTGCATGTGTAAGTAAAACCCATCGGGCACTACAAGAGTGGTAAACAAACTCCATAAACTGCGGCTCGCTTTGGGGTTTGTGTGTGATTTGAAATTGTTAAATTGTGCACCTTTGTTTACATTCTTCATCCGAATTTCAGATGCGAATGGGTAGAGATGTAGTCAAAACTCACTGTACTCCCTGCGGTGGTCAGCACCACATAAGAAAACATTTAT
>NW_008390375.1:0-229 GCF_000622305.1 Nannospalax galili
TCTGTGAGCCCTGCATGACACAGGTGCACATACATACATGCAGGCAAAACATTCGTACACATAAAATAGAAGTACAAGGAATATTATTGTATTTCTGTCATCAACTTAAAGGTATAAAATTCTATTAGATTTCAACATTTTGGTATTCAAAGTGCTGAGAATGAGTGACTATTTATTCCTCAGCCCTAAGTGGGACATCTATATCAACCCTCCAAGTCTCAGGACACAT
>NW_008390376.1:0-229 GCF_000622305.1 Nannospalax galili
ACATAGTTCAAATTTGCATGTGTAAGTAAAACCCATCGGGCACTACAAGAGGGGTAAACAAACTCCATAAACTGCGGCTTGCTTTGGGGTTTGTGTGTGATTTGAAATTGGTAAATTGTGCACCTTTGTTTACATTCTTCATCTGAATTTCAGATGCGAATGGGTAGAGATGTAGTCCAAACTCACTGTACTCCCTGCGGTGGTCAGCACCACATAAGAAAACATTTAT
>NW_008390377.1:0-229 GCF_000622305.1 Nannospalax galili
AACAGAGCCAGCACTCCACAGTTAGGTTTAGCTTGGAGGCATTGAGCACCTTGAAAGTGGTGGTAACCAGTGGCCAAATAGGATGGCCTGGAGGTGGAGCTGCTGGTGCCCCCGCAGTTATTGCCTTTCCCCCCAAAGACTGTTGTATTTTCCCTCAGAGGCTGGGACTTAGGTCTCGAATTGGGTTTAGGGGAACTAAGACCGGATTGGGGCCAACGCCTTGGGGTAT
>NW_008390378.1:0-229 GCF_000622305.1 Nannospalax galili
CATCCAGAAGGTGCCTTCAGTCAGGGCCACTTCTGTCAGGAGGCTTCCTGTGTATGTCATGTGACTTAGTGCTCACTTTGAGGTGAGGATTCCAGAGAGGAGGCCCAGGGGTGGGCGGGCTGGCTTCTGCAGAGCACCTTCCACCTGTGGGCTGTTAAAGAGCCACTGCAGGATGAGGGTGAGCCCCAGGCAGCTGGCTGTGCAGATAGGCATTCCTGGGATTCATTTA
>NW_008390379.1:0-229 GCF_000622305.1 Nannospalax galili
AACATATAGGCCAAAGTATTATTCCTTGTTTAAGTTAGGTTATCCTCTGATTCTGAGAACAGGATTCTGGGTGAGCAGGTGAACTAAGACGTGCCAGGCCTCCACAGCCAGCTTCTGTTTCTTCAGTTGTAGTTATTGTCACTGTACACAACATTACAAATCACAACTTACAGGAACCAATACTTGGTGGGTGTCATATTTGCTTTGGGAGATAGGTTTTCTGATTTTT
>NW_008390380.1:0-229 GCF_000622305.1 Nannospalax galili
AAAAAAAAAGAAATTCTCAATTCCTTTAGACTCTGCAAGGAGCAAACTTGTAGAGGAAGTGTGTGCTTTCTTCTGGTGAGACAGAATCTAAATGCATTCCTCAACAGTGTGAACAAGAGGCTAAATGCATGGAGGCTTGCCCCTCTGGATAGTGAGGCTTAGGCTTTTACCTTGTGTGATGGTATGAGAACAGCTGGTTTATCCACAGAAATACTTGAGTGAAATACTC
>NW_008390381.1:0-229 GCF_000622305.1 Nannospalax galili
AACCAAGCCCTCTTTATGATGTTCCGGACACAGCAAGGCTGGTAGGAGATAATGCTTGGAAATTATTTAAAGGGTCAGAAATCAGGAGCATCCCTGGCAGGAAGGTGTAAACACAGCCAGTCAGCAGATCCCAACAAAATATGGTCAATAAAGAGTCAGATAAGGGATGAACAGCCCAAGAGGAAACATGCTGTGGTCCAGCATGCTGCAGGGTGGGTAGGGCCTGCTG
>NW_008390382.1:0-229 GCF_000622305.1 Nannospalax galili
CACTGGAGGATTGTGAGTGGACTTTGAGCACCATGTTTGCATATTGAGTACGGTGACAACAGAATGGTTCAACGTAATCACTCAATGGCACATTGTGATGGCACAAAAGAACATTGTGAGGTCATATTCAAACAATGTGTTGGTACATTGGAGCAATATAATGGCACATGGGCCATAATGCTGGCATACTGGAGCATTGTGATATCACGTTGTAGCATTGTGATGTCAC
>NW_008390383.1:0-229 GCF_000622305.1 Nannospalax galili
TCTACAAAAATCAGTAGCCTTTTGATATACTAATAACAAGCAATTGGAGAAAGAATACAGTGAAATACTCCCATTCACAATAGCTGCAAAAATTAAATAAATAAATAAATATCTTGGAATAAATCTCACTAAAGACACCAAAGATCTCTACAACAAAAATTTTAAATCATTAAAGAGTTTGAGGAAGACACCAGGAGATGGACAGACCTCCCATGCTCATGGATTGGAA
>NW_008390384.1:0-229 GCF_000622305.1 Nannospalax galili
AAAAAACTATAATTGTGCAATTGTTTGGCTGATTTCTGATGAATGTTAACATGTAGCTCTCCATATAAAAGCTACAAGGAGCTAGAAAGATGGCTCAGTGGTTAAAGGCACTTGCTGCTCTGGTAAAGGACCTGACTTCAATTCCCAGCACCCATATTGGGAAGCTCACAACTACCTGTAATTCTAGCTCCAGGGGGAATCTGACACCCTCTTCTGGCCTCTGTGGGCA
>NW_008390385.1:0-229 GCF_000622305.1 Nannospalax galili
TGCTGGGCAAGACTTACTGAAAAATGCATTGACTCCACCCCGCCCACTCTATCCCCTCGGCCCCGCCCACTCCGCGCAGGCGCAGTGCCGGGCGCGCCGCGGCTTCGGATGGCGGCTGTTCGCGGACCTCTACTCCACTCACTCCTAGACGCGTGGGACAGGGATACGCCGAGAGCTACGTGCTTTCCGGAGAGAGCGACACGGGCGGGTACCTGAGCAGAAATGAATC
>NW_008390386.1:0-229 GCF_000622305.1 Nannospalax galili
GTGCCATTATATTGCTCCAATGTGACATCACAATTTAACAATATGACTTCAATATGTGACATCACAGTACTGCAATGTGCCAACACTATTGCCCCATGTGCCACTCTATTGCTCAAATGAGCCATCACACTGTTAAAATATGACTTCAAACTGGTCCAAGGTGACGTCACAATCCTTAAATGTGACATCACAATGCTTCAGTGTTCCTACACTATCGCTTCATGTGCCA
>NW_008390387.1:0-229 GCF_000622305.1 Nannospalax galili
GCTTACCCACTTCCTTATGTCTATGCTGGGATTTTTTTTTCTGGTTTGAGCGGCATGGGACTTGTACATGCTGTTGCCGTTGCTGTGAGTTCATGTGAGTAACTAGCCAGCTGTCATTGTGGTCCTCCCCCGCCTCTGACTCCTACAATCTTTCTGCCCCTTCTTCCACAATGATCCTTGAGCCTTAAGGGCCAGAGATTTGATATGGGTGTCTTATCCAGGGAGAAGT
>NW_008390388.1:0-229 GCF_000622305.1 Nannospalax galili
CCTCATACTTTAATCTGGTCAAAAGCCCATGGCTGGGAGGGTCATAGGCCCCGGTGGGTAACCTACTACTGTTGTTTTGATAAATGGACATGATGTCAAACTGCCTTCTAAATGTTGATGGTTATACCCTTAAATTAGTGCACTCTCAGCCTTGGTTGGAGAAGCTTCTTTTTATATTGGTAACAGTTAATACAGAGATTCATAATTGGTCAAAGTGTTCACTCTTTTT
>NW_008390389.1:0-229 GCF_000622305.1 Nannospalax galili
AGACATAAACCAGTTGTGTGACAGCAAACAGCAATAATCTAGCACTGGGAAAGTATAGGCAAGGGGAGAAGAAGTTCAAGGCCATTGTAATTTATACAGCTAGTTTGAGACCAGTGTGGGCTACATGAGACTTACATACACAAAAACTCTGGATTTAAAAATGCCTTAAATCACTTTAAATCAAAGTAATACAAATATAATAATTCTTCCAAAACAGAATAAGACAAGA
>NW_008390390.1:0-229 GCF_000622305.1 Nannospalax galili
CCTGGTCTACATAGTGAGTTCCAGGTCACCTGGTGCTACAGGGAGATCCTGTCCCCCCACCCCCAATCTCGAATAGTGGCTTGGTTTATTAGAGATATTCTCTCACCTCTCCATGTGGGTGTGGGAAGAAAAAGGCTCAGGAATGGATAGAAAGGTTTGAGTGGGCCTGGGAGGTAGAAATCAATAATAAATAACAAAAGAAATGCCAAGTTTGGTGTAGCCATACATC
>NW_008390391.1:0-229 GCF_000622305.1 Nannospalax galili
TGTCAACCCTTTCTACAGGTGCCACCTCTACAACAACCAGGTGTAAACCCCCCAGGGGACTCAAACCTAATTCGTTATGGCAAACAGATGTCACACATTGTGCTCCCTTTGGAAAACTTAAATATGTTTTTTGTATCTATTGATACATTTTCACGTGCCTGCTTGGCCACTGCCCATGCAGGGGAAAAGTCTAAACATACTCAATCTCACTTTCTCCAATGCTTTGCTA
>NW_008390392.1:0-229 GCF_000622305.1 Nannospalax galili
ACTGCGCGAGTTTATTGCCAGTATTTTGTGGGCGAGAAGTTGAGACAGGATCTCCCTGTAGCCCCAGCTGGCCTGGAACCTGCTGTGTGGACCAGGCTGGCCTCAATCTCACAGAGATCCACCTGCCTGCGCTGGGATTAAAGGCGTGTGCTACCCAGCTGTCACCAGTATTTGTTGTTGCTGTTTGGAGTCTACTCTCATCTCTCATCTGTGAAATCCAAAATGCTCT
>NW_008390393.1:0-229 GCF_000622305.1 Nannospalax galili
TGAAACTGGGGCGGAACTCGACCGGGCCAGCCCCGGTAGCAGAGGGACCCATAGCGGGGAAGCAGCGGAGAAGCAGGGACCTGCCAGCAACGTGGAGCAGACGCCCGCGGGACCCGCCGCTTCCCAGGTGCGCGGAGACCGGCGCCACACTAGCAGCTGGTGCCCCGAGATCCCCGCTCCCCATATCTGGCGCCCAACGTGAGAGCCTCTGAACCTCGTGCCAGCTAGC
>NW_008390394.1:0-229 GCF_000622305.1 Nannospalax galili
GAGATGACACACTGGGGCACTGTGATGGCACATTGAGGACTGTGATGTCACTTTGGAGAGTTGTGATGACACATTGGAGCATTGTGATGTCACATTGGGGAATTTTGATGGGACATTGAGCACCATGTTTGTTTTTTGAGCATGGTGATGACATAATGGATCGTTGTGATGACACAATGGCACATTATGATGGCACAATGAGCATTGTGATGGCACAATGGAACATTGT
>NW_008390395.1:0-229 GCF_000622305.1 Nannospalax galili
CAACATCAGAGCATCTTGCTACCACCAAGTTGGTGAAATCAAAGCTCCATCTCCCCTCTCCAGAGAACACACAGGGGTGTAAAGGAAGCCAGAGAGGAGGGGACACACAGAATGCTTTGGGGGCTACAGAGAACAGCAAATCAGGTCCCTGGGTGTAAAATCCGTATTTTAAGAACTTTCTGCATAGTTTAGGTTGTAATGAAGCCCATTGGTATCAGAGCACAAGACA
>NW_008390396.1:0-229 GCF_000622305.1 Nannospalax galili
GGACTGGGTCACAGGGACTCTCAGAATTTGGACCTTTGAGTGGTGGGTGTTGGTGGTGGTGTCTTTATGATGACTATTCATGACCCTTGTTCTTCAGCTTGAGACAGCTGCCCTGTGGGAATGAGGGACAGGAGCTGTGTTCAAGTCTTTCCCTCTAACTTCAAGAACCACTGGACTTTCTTTGGCGGCAGTGTCTGAAGATGTCTGCTTTCTCCTGTGTGCAGTGTGA
>NW_008390397.1:0-229 GCF_000622305.1 Nannospalax galili
TTCCTTGCTCTAAGACCTATTCACTAGTAGCTCATGGATAAAGTGTTCCAAGAACCACAAGATGTTACTTTTCAATGTATAAGTTCCCCACATATGTTATTTCACCATTTTGGAATATTGTTTAAGAGTTGACTTTGGGTCCCAGAGTAAAAGTTTCTCAGTATTTATTATTTTCCATTAGTTACTATGATATTGCATCTCCCTAGGTATCCTTTGTCTTAGGTACCTA
>NW_008390398.1:0-229 GCF_000622305.1 Nannospalax galili
ACCTAGAAGTTTCCTGGAGAGAACAAGGTCCTGAGACTAGGAAGCAAAAATTTTGCTAGTAGATTACTAGGGGTGATGGTGAGAGGGACATTCCCATTTCCACCCCTGAGTCTTGGACCCATGAAGTCTGCTATAGGAGAAACAGTAACGTATATTGGACGCTGATTCAAAGCATATACAGGCTTAGGAAGAACTCTGCCCCAGCTCTCCAGGCTGTTGCTACCCAATT
>NW_008390399.1:0-229 GCF_000622305.1 Nannospalax galili
TGTCACAATATTAAATCTTCCAATCCATGAGCATGGGAGGTCCTTCCATCTCATGGTGTCTTATGAACTCTCTTTAATGATTTAAACTTTTCAGTTTAGAGATCTTTGATGTCTTTGGTCATATTTATTCCAATATGTTTTATTTCTTTTGCAGCAATTGTGAATGGTAGTATTTCCATGTATTCTTTCTCCAATTGCTTGTTATTCATATATAGAAAGGCTACTGATT
>NW_008390400.1:0-229 GCF_000622305.1 Nannospalax galili
CACTTTCTACTCAGCACCTCATTGAACTTTTACAAAAATTTTCCACATACCAGGGCACAAAACAAACTTCAGCAAATACAAAAAAATTGAAATAATTTCATGCATTTTACCAGAGCACAGTGAAATAAAGCTCAAAATGAACACTGGAAGAAGCCCTAATCACTATACAAACTCACCGCAATTAAACAACACACTTTTAAACAATAAGTGGGTCAAAGGAGAAATTAAG
>NW_008390401.1:0-229 GCF_000622305.1 Nannospalax galili
GATGGCCCATTGGAGCTATATAACGGAACATGGAGCCATAGAGATGGCACACTGGAGCATTGTGATGGCACATGAAACATTCCCATACCAAATTGGAGTATTGTGATGACACACTGAGGCATTATATTTGCAACTGAGCAGTGTGATGAAACATTAGGGACCTTGTGAAGGGAAATTTAGCATTGTGATATGAAATTGAGCATTGTAGTGACACATTGGAGCATTGTTA
>NW_008390402.1:0-229 GCF_000622305.1 Nannospalax galili
GAGAATATAATCTTGATCCCATTCTCATCTGAGGTCGAGGATTAGCTATTCTTCCATCCACCCAAGCCATAAGTCTATCATTCTTTAAATGATTATTCATGGGAACAGTATCATTCAATATACAATATGAGTTGAACCTATTATAATCACTACACCTTTAACCAACTTCCCAAAGGATCCCAATCAATCCAAGTATGATTTTGAGACCTATAAATTTTCCCTTTCATCC
>NW_008390403.1:0-229 GCF_000622305.1 Nannospalax galili
CTACTAAACATTCCTCTAATCTTAAAATTGTGCTAAATATAAAGTACATTTAAAAAAAAAAAAAACACAAAGAGATGGTGCCGTGTGACACTAATCCAGGGAGGATGTGAATAAAAGTCTCCTCACACCAGTTAGGGAACCAAGTACAGACCAAAGTAAGGATACCATCAAAGTCCACCTTGGAGAGTCAATGAGTTTTATGGGTAAAGGGTTGCATACAGGAGCAGAA
>NW_008390404.1:0-229 GCF_000622305.1 Nannospalax galili
GTGTGCTGACTCTATCTAGAAGAGTGGCCTCTGCACTTCCTACTGCAGCCTCGAGAGGTTGCTGTTATCTCATGCACTTAAGAAACGACAAAGTCCAAGTTCTATGATGTGTCTTAAGCAGTTACCTGGTAAATGGCAGAGTTGGGATTCAAACCTTGACTATAAAAGTACAGTTCACAAATCTTCACGTTCTTGATCAGAAGCAGCAGCAGTATGAAGAACCTAAAAA
>NW_008390405.1:0-229 GCF_000622305.1 Nannospalax galili
TTAGGCATTGTTTTAAGTATATGAAAATGATTTCTTATTTTCATATTCTTTCCTACTAAATATGTTCTAAGATTTCCCAGTCTGTAATATTTTATTTCAGTGCCAAAATTATATGATGTAAGTATTATTACCTTCTGTTTGCATATGAAAAACTAAGTCTCAATAATTAAGTGAATTGCTCAAAGTTATTGATCTCTGTGAACAAATGTGAGTTTTAATTTTGCCACAT
>NW_008390406.1:0-229 GCF_000622305.1 Nannospalax galili
TACACATTTCAGATGCTGTCTGAATGGTTACATGCTAATAAAAAGTTCACACTGCGGAATTATTTGCTATTTCAATTATTTTCATGACAAATGTGATGCAAAAATATTACTAAAGAAATTTAGAAAGCTACATGAGTAATATTTCTTTTAAAAATACTTTATTATTTTTATTTTTCCATGTAAGAGTGTTTTGCCTGCATTTATGTAAGTGCACCTGTGTCATGCAATG
>NW_008390407.1:0-229 GCF_000622305.1 Nannospalax galili
GACTCCACAGAGCCATGACTCCTGATCCTACAGACTTCACTGACCCAAACAGTGGGCACTCCACTCGGGGGTCCCCGGGTGCTGTGAAAACTTAAGGATTCCATTTTGCTCTCGTGCCAATTTGTATACCATTACCCAAGAAGCCTTATGCCTGGATTGGGTTTTTTTTGCAAATTCCACCCATTTTGTGTCATAAATAAGATTGGAGACAGAAAACTAATACAGCAGC
>NW_008390408.1:0-229 GCF_000622305.1 Nannospalax galili
TTTTTTGCTTCTCTATTTTTAACATGGAGTGTTTTGCTTTCTTTCAGTTTGGTTTGACCATTTTCTAACATCACTTCCTGTTCAAGCTTTTGTGAATCTACCCTTTCTCATTTTCGATTAAGAGCTTGGATTTCACTGACGTCTGGGCATGAGTAGCCTTGACTCTTTCAAATAATAGTAATGTCAACATTCTCATGGTCAAAAATGATGCTTATATCTGAAGTAATAA
>NW_008390409.1:0-229 GCF_000622305.1 Nannospalax galili
TACTATCTTACTTCCAAATAGAAACTCTCATATCTTTCCCCCTACACTAAGTGAAGGCTAATACAAGAATAATTTTTCAATTTTGGGTAAATCTATTGATTTGTTTTTCCTGGGGATCCCTGGGACTTACTTTGGGGATCTTTGGGACTTACTGTCAAATAATTTGATGATCTATTTGTTGGAGATTATATGATATATTAGAAACATAATGATAAATATAATGAAGATT
>NW_008390410.1:0-229 GCF_000622305.1 Nannospalax galili
GATGGCCAGGAACCGGTCATAGGCCATGGCTGTCAACAGGAAGCAGTCCACGCCAGCCAGCTGATGGAAGAAGAAGAGCTGTGTGAGACAGGCCCTGTAGGGAACTGTACGCCTGTGGGACATGAGATGACCCAACATGGATGGAACAGTTACACTGATGCATCCAACATCTAGCATGGACAGGTTCCCCAGGAAGAAGTACATGGGAGTGTGGAGTTTGGGCTCCACC
>NW_008390411.1:0-229 GCF_000622305.1 Nannospalax galili
TTCATTTAAGTATACATTGTACATTGAACATACTCCTCTGTACAGCTTTACCCTCCCATTTCTCGCCCATTGGTCCCTTTTATTCCCCTAGATGATTGTCTTCAATTTTCATGTCATATATGCATGCATGATTTTATGTATCTTTATAAAATCTGGGAACTACATATGAAAGAGAACATACAATATTTTTCTTTCTGAGATTGTATTAACTTGCTTAGCAAAACAACAT
>NW_008390412.1:0-229 GCF_000622305.1 Nannospalax galili
ACTGTGATGTCACAATGGAACATTGTGAAGTCATATTGTAACCTTGTGATGACACAATGAAGCAATATATTCGCTCATGGGGCAATAGTTTTGTAACATTGGATCATTGTGATATCACACTGGAGCACTGTGATTTCTAAATGGAACATTAAGAAGTCATAATGTCACATTGTGATCTCACATTGCAGCAATGTATTGGTACATGTGGAGATAGTGTTGGCACATTGGA
>NW_008390413.1:0-229 GCF_000622305.1 Nannospalax galili
GCACACACACACACACAGGCCCAGCCCACCAAAGCTTGCTGATGCAGTAAGCCATTAAGGAGCCGTTCCCCATGGTCTGTACTTCAGCTCCTGCTCCTTTCCTCGATGATGAACTGTGATTCTGACGTGTAAGTCAAAATAACCCTTTCTTCCCAAGTTGGTTTTGATCAGAGTGTTTTATCATAGCTATGGAAAGCTAACCAGAACATTCTCTGTGTACCGTTGCTAC
>NW_008390414.1:0-229 GCF_000622305.1 Nannospalax galili
GCCCAGCCCTTCTGAGAAACTGAATACTAATGGCTCAAGCAACATGGAATCTATTTTGCTCTCATCTGGAATTCTCAGCAATTCTTTCATACACTATATGTCAAGCATTAGTCCTAAGGTGTACCAAGGCTGGGAAATGTATTCTGGGGGTTGTGTGTGTCCAATCATGTATTTTATATGAAAAGGAAACAAACTATGTCATGATCTTCCAAAAGGCACAGCTGCAGGG
>NW_008390415.1:0-229 GCF_000622305.1 Nannospalax galili
AATACGTTCCCTTTCTTCTGAAGTAATACTCAAGTGTGCTTACTATGTGCTACCAGCAATATGGGAAAAAAATATTCTTCTAGGCATGCAAAAAAGCAGTAATTGACAAACTACTGGGGTTCCGTGACAGCACGTCTCACTGGATTGTGGAATCATTTCGCATTTTGTTATGACTCTATTGATATTAATCATACATGAAACTCATGTCAGAAAGTGAAAAACTCCATAG
>NW_008390416.1:0-229 GCF_000622305.1 Nannospalax galili
CAGTGCACCAATGTGACATCATAATATTCCAAAATGACATTCAGAGTGTTATAATATGACTTCTCAATGTTCAAATGTGGCTCCACAATGCTTCAATATAACACCACAATGCTTCCATGTTCCATCACTAACTCACCAAGTGCGATTAGATTTATCTCATACATCTTCACAATGTTCAAATATGCCTTCACAATATTCCCTTGTCATATCACAATCCTCAAATATGACA
>NW_008390417.1:0-229 GCF_000622305.1 Nannospalax galili
TGCCTCTGCCTCCCAAGTGCTTAGAGTAAAGGCATGCACCACCATGCATGGTTAGTTACCCTCCCTCTAGTCTGGAAAGTGCTGTGTAGGATTCCACAGGGTAATCTCCATGTACAGTACAGATCAGTCATGATTAGAAACCATACAGCCCATAATTTAGCCCACTGGCTTCTTTGATTAACTCCTCTGTCCAGGACTGGTGGAGGACAGCTGGACTGCCAGTGCTGTC
>NW_008390418.1:0-229 GCF_000622305.1 Nannospalax galili
ACCATTTTCAGGTCTTTATTCCTCTTAACTTAGGTCCTCTCACCTGGGCCCCTCCTTCATCCACTCAAAACTACGTGACTGGCTACAGTCTCCCCTCTCTTCACACTCCGTGGCTCTTTGCTTTGATGTAGACAGGCCATAATAGGCTTATACACAGCAAGACATGTGTATGAGAAAGAGGTACAATAGCTTCCTGGATTCTTTTTTTCCCCCTTTGGTCTTTTTGAGA
>NW_008390419.1:0-229 GCF_000622305.1 Nannospalax galili
CATTTTTAGGAAAAATTAAGAAAATGAAGGAAGAAAAAGGTAAGTGTTTTGTCTTCAAACATACACAAGACTCATACTTAGTAACTGTCCTAGTTTGCTTTCTGTTGCCATGATAAAACACTGACCGAAGTTGGGGGCAGGAGCTGAAGCAGAGGCCGAGGAGGAGCCCCATAGGCACGACCACGGGAGAATCTGGTGGAGGGAATTTCTTTAGCTGTGGTTCGTCTTT
>NW_008390420.1:0-229 GCF_000622305.1 Nannospalax galili
CATTTTTAGGAAAAATTAAGAAAATGAAGGAAGAAAAAGGTAAGTGTTTTGCCTTCAAACATACACAAGACTCATACTTGGTAACTGTCGTAGTTTGTTTTCTGTTGCCATGATAAAACACAGACCGAAGCTGGGGGCAGGAGCTGAAGCAGAGGCCGAGGAGGAGCCCCATAGGCATGACCACGGGAGAATCTGGTGGAGGGAATTTCTTTAGCTGTGGTTCGTCTTT
>NW_008390421.1:0-229 GCF_000622305.1 Nannospalax galili
CCATTCCTCCTCCCCCTTGCTCTACAGGTTCCAAAGCACGTGATGTCCATGCCCCACCTCCTGTCCTCCCCTTCTCCAATCCCTCATCCTGTGTCCCTGTCCCTCCTTCCTCACCTCTGTACCCATTCTCCTTACCACCACCTTCTTACCCTGGTCCCCTTACCTGATGGTCCTGGCGTCTCTTTACCCTCCAGCATCTCAGGTGAGGCCACAGTGCTGCTAAGCTCAG
>NW_008390422.1:0-229 GCF_000622305.1 Nannospalax galili
AGACTTTAAGTCCAATTAGATAGCTGTTGATTATCCCCTAGATAAAAGTGCCTCTACTGCGCTGCTATAGTTCATTGTTGTGCTGGTCATTGTTGTGGTTATTAGGCTTTGAAACTGGGGTCTGACTGTTGATTGATTTTTCTCCCTTAGCAACTTGCTGGTTAGTTGCTTAGAACTAGGAGAACTTGTCTTCAGAGAGGAGACTTCCAGGTCAGTTCCAGCTCCATTG
>NW_008390423.1:0-229 GCF_000622305.1 Nannospalax galili
CCGTGCTGGAGAGGGTCTGGTCTCCTCCCGTGCTCCAGTCTTACGGGCTCATGATATACACGGTCCTCCTTGCAGTGATGCTAGAGATTCCTGATAGGGCATCTTGATGAAACCTTGGGCTCAGTCGGCTCTTCCACTTCCTCGTGGGAGATGCTTCTGGCGCCCCTGGCGTTGGTCTTCTTACCTTTGGGAGTCCACCTTCCATTCCTTCATCATGGTTGTCTTCCTG
>NW_008390424.1:0-229 GCF_000622305.1 Nannospalax galili
AAACACACGGCTCAATTTCTCCTCACAATCTCCCAATATTACTTAACGATACTCCAAGGTATCATCACAATGCGCCATTGTGCCATTACAAAGATCCACTGTGTCAATATATAGCCAACACTATAGCCCCATGTAATAATATATGGCTCCAATTTGCCATCACAATATTACAATATGGCTTCCCAATATTCCATTTTGCTATAACGATACTCATTGTGTCCTCAAAATG
>NW_008390425.1:0-229 GCF_000622305.1 Nannospalax galili
CATCACAGTGCTCTAATGTGCCAACACTATCGCCCCATGTACCAATATGTTACTCCAATGTGCCATCACAATGTAACCATATGACTACAAAATGTTCCAATGTGACATCACAATGCTCCAATGCGACTTCACAATGCTCCAATGTGACATCACAATGCTCCTGTATGCCAATACTATTGCCATGTGCCATTATGTTGCTCCAATATGCCATCACAATGTTACTATATGA
>NW_008390426.1:0-229 GCF_000622305.1 Nannospalax galili
ACACTCATACACATAAAATAAAAATAATAAATAAAATATTTTTTAAAGTTTTAAAAGTTCAGGGGCTGGAGACTACTCTTGCAGAGGACCTGGGTTCGATTCCCAGCATCTACATGGTGGCTACAAACCATCCTTAACTCCAGTTCCAGGGGAATCTGACATTCTTCTGACCTCTACAGCATTGCACACCATGGGTGCACTCACATACATGCAGGCAATACACTCATAC
>NW_008390427.1:0-229 GCF_000622305.1 Nannospalax galili
CATGTGCTGTTTTGACTACATAAATAAATGATCAGCCAATTACTTTAGCAGTTGTTATAATTAGACATCTGTGACTACAAGGCTCTTGACTTCTTGTCTTGTAATGGATCTGTTTGTGTGCTTCTGAGTACAATTCAAGTTTGTCTAATTTATGCAACAACTTTGATCTTCGTTTTCTTTGGGCTTCCCATGGGCTTCCTCTTTACAGATGTGCAACTTCTTCATCAGC
>NW_008390428.1:0-229 GCF_000622305.1 Nannospalax galili
CACCTGTGCCAAGCTGTTCATGGTGGGGCTACTGAACACAGCACAGCAGGGAGCAGCAGATGGGCCTTTAGCCCTGCTCTCCTCTCCTCTACCCCCAAAGGGTGCTATCCAGGGGGACTGGCACCCCCCGGCACCAAACCAGAATCTGAGTCCTTGGAGGCCTCTCATCTGCCAGGGCTTCTGCTTCCTTTGTGACTTCTCGAACTGCTTCCAACTTTGACTCCTTTGA
>NW_008390429.1:0-229 GCF_000622305.1 Nannospalax galili
AGGACTAGTGAAAAGTATAGGACTAAGGCCAAGATTTGTTTATGGCTAGGGGTAGAACAAGGATCACAGCAAGGATTAGGGCTAGGGTTATTTCTAAGATTCAGGTTATGGGTAGGGTTAAGGCTAGGTTTACAGGTTAGGTTAGTGCTAGACAGGTATAAATTTAGTGCTAGGGTTGGAATAGATTTAGTGCTACATTAAGGCTACATCAGGGTTAAGCCAAGGTCTA
>NW_008390430.1:0-229 GCF_000622305.1 Nannospalax galili
CCTTCCCTTGTGGGTCATTGGCCACCAGTCCATGAGGACAAAGGGAGCAGAGGCAATGAACGGGGTCAGGGACAGCCAGTGAACACTAACGGAAGAAAGCCCTTCCAGAGAGGCATGTTCAGTGATACAAACAGCTACAGACTTAGTGAAACAGCTCTGTTTATTCAGTGGGGGCTAGGCAAAATATAGTGTGGAGGCAGTAGCCAATGCTTCAGCTGATAGGTGCTCA
>NW_008390431.1:0-229 GCF_000622305.1 Nannospalax galili
TTATTAAGAAAGATTTATGTATGAAGATTAAAAATGAGAAAGCCTAAGTAAATGAGGAAGGTCTATGTAGGTTTGCTACAATATATCAAGAATGAGACAAAGATAGTATATAGACAATCTTAAAATTTCTAAGGTCAGAGGTTAGTCAACTAGATTAAGTAACAAAATATATGTCTAATCAAGGTTTATTTGATAATATTTGGGTTTTGCCCAAGCTTTATTTGCATGC
>NW_008390432.1:0-229 GCF_000622305.1 Nannospalax galili
GTACAGACAGCAGCAGTGCATGGGCATGTACACAGCTGCACAAACATCTGTATCTTAGCCCTGCCTATTTAGATTTAAAACTAATCAGACCTCTGGTAGCAATGATACAAACTTTACATTCTAATTTTGGCTTTGAAATACCATTCTGTGCTAAAAAGTCTGTTTAAAAATGTTAATGATGGCTGGGCATGGTGGCACACGCCTTTAATCCCAGCACTCGGGAGGCAGA
>NW_008390433.1:0-229 GCF_000622305.1 Nannospalax galili
ACCAGTGTCAGCCACTGCATCAACAATAGCAGCAGCATCAACAACACCAACAGCAGCAGCATCAGTAATGGCAGTGGACACAGTAACAGTAGCAAACACTGCATCAATGGCAGGGCCAAGAACAGCGGTAGTAATGGTAAAAGCAGCAGCAAGAATGACAATGACAATAGCAGCAAGAATGGCAACAACAGATGCAACAACCACAGCAGCATCACCAGCAGCAGCAGCA
>NW_008390434.1:0-229 GCF_000622305.1 Nannospalax galili
TCATGACAAGGGTGTCCTTTCTTACAGAGTAAGAAAATTTTTACAAAACAGATGTGCATTTCAAGAATCTTTTGCTTAAACTGTTTAAGCAAACTATGACTGCTTAAAATAATCACGCAAAAGCTATTCCTAGTCTAAGGGTCAATTTTGCACTAAATATGGATTATACTGAAGCAAGGCAAAACCTTTCAGTACCTGCTTATTAGTAAAATAACAGACATTTCACACA
>NW_008390435.1:0-229 GCF_000622305.1 Nannospalax galili
CCCCCTTTGAAATCATGTATGGCAACCCCCCTCCTATGATACCTAGCCTCCGAGCTGACCTAGTATCGACCTTGGAAGACCAGGACCTACTGGACTCACTCCAATGGTTGCAGCTAACCCACCATATATGAAGCTGCTGTCCCCTCCCCCAACCCCACAGGTTTAAACCAAGCAACAGGGTTTTCATCCACAGACACCAAAGGAACAATCTCGAACCAAGATGGAAGGG
>NW_008390436.1:0-229 GCF_000622305.1 Nannospalax galili
GATGGCCAGGAACCGGTCATAGGCCATGGCTGTCAACAGGAAGCAGTCCACACCAACCAGCAGATGGAAGAAGAAGAGCTGTATGAGGCAGTCTCCGTATGGAATTGCATGCTTGTGTGCCAAAAGCCGAACCAACATTGAGGGAATAGTGACACTGATACACCCCACATCCATCATTGACAGGTTCCCCAGGAAGAAGTACATGGGAGTGTGGAGTTTGGGCTCCACC
>NW_008390437.1:0-229 GCF_000622305.1 Nannospalax galili
ACCTCCAGTGCTCATGGATCAGTAGGATTAATATTGTGAAAATGACCATCTCGCCAAAAGCTAAGAATTCAATGCAATAGCCAATAAAATTCCAACAATTCTTCACAACAATTGAAAAACTAATCCCCCCCCCCAAAAAAAAACAGGTTAGCCCAAATAATCCTGAACAACAAAAGAACTGCTTGAGGCATTACCACCTTTAGTCTCAAATTATACTACAGAGCTATAG
>NW_008390438.1:0-229 GCF_000622305.1 Nannospalax galili
ATCCCCAGCACCCACATAGCAGCTAACAACTGTCCATAACTCCAGTTCCAGAAAAGCCCAACGCTCTCTTCTGGTCTGTTAGGGCACTGCATGGACTTGGTGCTTTTACATACATGCAGGCAAAACAGCCATACACAAAAAATATAAATGCAATAATTTTTTAAAAGTATTTTATTTCTGCTAGGCACTTGGGAGGCAGAGGCAGGTGGATCTCTGTGAGTTCAAGGTC
>NW_008390439.1:0-229 GCF_000622305.1 Nannospalax galili
GAAATTAGTTCAAATATGACCAATTAAACAGCCAGTCTGAGCTACAGAGGACGTGGAGGCACGGGCAAGAAAGCTGCTTGCCTTACAGTGCTGTGGACTGGCTATTTGTAAGATGTGACGTAGAGAAAGGTATTTAAATGGAGGCTCTGTTTTCCAACTATAAAATGGGAATAAAGACGCACACTTTGCTAGTTGTAGTGTATGTCATATTAAAAAGCCACAGATGCTT
>NW_008390440.1:0-229 GCF_000622305.1 Nannospalax galili
TCAGAAATTTCTCTTTGAGAAAGCCAGAGAGCCCCATTTGGGTTCTATCTCACTGGGATCAGACTACACACTTTACGACTAGGGACATGGGGCATTTGGTCTCGCCTCTAACTTTTCACTGTCTCCCTCTCCCTCTCTTTCTTCTGTGATCTATATCACAGGACAAAACACGATTCTACAAGATGTTTTGTAGATTAGCAATAGATTATGAGGATTCATTTATGTAAAA
>NW_008390441.1:0-229 GCF_000622305.1 Nannospalax galili
CTTGAGGCCCCATGGGTGAAGTTTGTTCAACTTTTACTCTTTTTCCCTTTGGGCATAGTTTATTTTCCTTTCTTTGGGGATGACCAAACACTGCATTATATCACCAGGAAATCTTCCATGCAAAGTGGTTTCCTGAATTTCGCACAGGGCCGAAGGCTCTTTGCTTTATACTCAAGCTATAGAATATATGGTTAAAAAACACAAAGAAGAATTTACTCCAACTCCTTCA
>NW_008390442.1:0-229 GCF_000622305.1 Nannospalax galili
ATTTGGGAGGGTAGAGGTAGGAGGAGCAGAAGTTTGAGGTCAGCCTGGACTACACAGTAAGTTCTAGGCTAGCCTAGGCTACATGAGACCCTATCAAGGGGGTGGGAATGTGTCTAAATTGCTTGCCCAGTGTACACAGCACTCAGGAGGGGGATGAAGAAGTTCCAGGTCTGCTTTTTTTATGGTTGTGTAATAGTCTCTCTCTCTCTCTCTCTCTCTCTCTCTCTCT
>NW_008390443.1:0-229 GCF_000622305.1 Nannospalax galili
AGTTTGGTGAATCTGAAAGACCATAGAATCATGGGGATAAATAAAAGAGTTTATGTGGACTCGCAGATGCCAGTTGGAAACCTGCTGGTGAGGCCTGCGGTGACCATGCATTATGTGACAAGGAGAAAGCAGAAACAAAGACGGAATGCATAGTAAACAGAAGGAGGAAGGGGGGCAGCCCCATCCTAGACATTGTCTCAATAATCTGATACAAACCTTTAAAAACCCT
>NW_008390444.1:0-229 GCF_000622305.1 Nannospalax galili
TTTTGATTTTTCTCCTGTATGAGCTGTGGCATTTAAAGACAAGGAATAAGTATCTACTGTACAGTGGACATATTTAAGTTTTCCAAATTCCGTAATCTGAGTTATATCAGTTTGCCAGATTATATTAGGGTGTAGGCCACGAGGATTAACTCCAGTCATGGGACCTAAAGGAAGAAGGGGAGCACACTGAGGACATTGTTTAACTATAATTTTAGCTTGATCCTTAGTA
>NW_008390445.1:0-229 GCF_000622305.1 Nannospalax galili
AAGGCCCTGGGTTCTATCTCCATCACAGGGGGAAAAAAATTAAGTTTGAAGAAGCACAAAAAATTATCCAGAAAGCCTCAAAAGTTTATTTTGTATTATTTATAAGGAAAATAAACATAATGCCAGATTTGATCTCATTTAACAAAATGAAATCTCGACAGTTATAAATTATTTTTATATTTAGTTTCTGGAGATCTTGCATTTGACAGTAATATCCTTCCCTAAGTAT
>NW_008390446.1:0-229 GCF_000622305.1 Nannospalax galili
TACACACATGCAGGCATAACACTCATACACAGAAAATAAAAATAAATAAATTTAAATTCTTTAATTAAAAAAGTTTCCTTTATTTCTAAGCAGAATGAGACCTTTCACATGTATATGTTTAGTGCCAAGTATTAAAATAATGATTTGATTTTTTAAGTGGACAGTTATCTGGCCCAGTGGTTCCAACTTAGTGATTTATCCTAGTATTAACAGAATTAAGATTTTTTCA
>NW_008390447.1:0-229 GCF_000622305.1 Nannospalax galili
CCCCAAGGCTGCACTGACCGTACAGTGGGCTCTCCACCCCATCCTCTTGTGGGACATGCCTCTGAAGGAGGCTCAATAGTATCCCCCGAGGGTGGTGGCAGTGCCTACAATGAACCAGTGAGGAGCTGGGGGTGTGGCTCGATGATGGACCGCCTACTTAGCATCCATCAGTGAAGGCCTAAGGGCATGGTTAGTGGTGGAGTGCTTGCTTAGCATGAACAAGGCCTGC
>NW_008390448.1:0-229 GCF_000622305.1 Nannospalax galili
CAAGATGTTTGTCAGGGTAATCCAAAGGACTCCCAAAATAACACAGGATAATGACATAGACCTTGATTACCAGAACTTGAAGGTAAGACTATTGCTGAAGACAGAACATAACTCAGATGCAAGACGTGGAGCAATGGGCCTGAAACTGAACTGGAAGCTTTCTCCCTGAAGACTAGCACCCATAGTTCTAGAGGATATTATGCCAACTGCTAAGGGAGAAAATCAATCA
>NW_008390449.1:0-229 GCF_000622305.1 Nannospalax galili
GTTGTGAGTTCATATGAATAATTGACCAGCTGTCTGGAAACCTGTTTCCTTCTGGTCATCCATCACCTCTGACTCTTACAATCTTTCTGACCCTCTTCCTCAATGATCCCTGAGTCCTGGGAGGCAGAAGTTTGATATAGTTATCCTATTGAGGGATAAGCAGGCTGTAATTTCTTGCTCTCTGCACACTGAGCAGTTGTGAGTTTCTGTGTTAATTACTTTCAACTGC
>NW_008390450.1:0-229 GCF_000622305.1 Nannospalax galili
TTTAAAAACTCACATGTGGCTAGTGACTGCTATAGCAAAGAGGCCTATGGGATAAGAATACCTGTCACGGGGAAGTGCGAAGGAAGTCCCAGATTTAGCAGAGAAATTGATGACAAATGATAGCTGCTGGGAGAGGAAAAGTCCGTTCAAGTTGACCAGGCCCCCAGGATGAACCCATACCCAAGAGCGTTTGGGGACCCAAATGAGACTCCACAGCAAATAAAGGACA
>NW_008390451.1:0-229 GCF_000622305.1 Nannospalax galili
TATAATGGCACATGGGGCCATAGTGCTGGCATATTGGAGTATTGTGATGTCACAATGGACCATAGAGAAGTCATGTTGTAGCATTTTTATGGCACATTGGACCAATATAACGGCACATGGGCGATAGTGTTGGCAAATTGGAGCATTGTGATTTCACATTGGAGCTTTGTGATGACAAAATGGACCATTGTGATGTCATATTTTAACATTGTCATGGCACGTTGGAGCA
>NW_008390452.1:0-229 GCF_000622305.1 Nannospalax galili
CATTTGACCCAGTTATACTACTCTTTGGCATATACCCAAAGAACTCATCATATTGCAGAACCGTCTTTTTTAACGGAATGATGCTAGATAGGCTGACCAGGCTACAGTGAATGAACTCACATACCTACTTTTTTCATGATCATGGGCAATCTGAGTGTATACAGTTCATGTTAGCTAGTTTTATGGTATCAGAAGTAAACATAATCTACTGAAATGTGTTTCCAATAAA
>NW_008390453.1:0-229 GCF_000622305.1 Nannospalax galili
GCTAAGTAAAGGCCTGGTAGCACCATATCAAGCCTGCCTTATGAGTATTCATGTTCATGTTCATGTTCATGTTAGTAAATATGGATCGAGAAAAATGTGGAAGGAATAATAGAGGCTCTGTTGTAGTAATATGCAAACACCCTCCTGTTGACTTATAAGGAAACCAGTGATGAAACATACTAGACTTCAGAGGGACAATATTTTCACATGATGCTACAAAAATAAAGTT
>NW_008390454.1:0-229 GCF_000622305.1 Nannospalax galili
ATTCCATTGTGCCATCACAATGCTTATTGTGTCATCACAGTGCTCCAAAGTACCTATACTAAGGCCAGATGGAACATCATATTGCTCCAATATTCCATCACAATGCTACAATATGACTTCAAAATGTCTCATTGTGCCATCACAATGCGCCATTTTCTCATTACTATAATCCATTGTATCCTTACTAAGCTCAATATACAAACACAGTGCTCAATGTCCCCACACAATT
>NW_008390455.1:0-229 GCF_000622305.1 Nannospalax galili
AGTGGGTAAATAAATCAGGCATGGTGGAATACACTTGTAATCCCAGCACTAGGCAGATCTGTCT
Source organism: Nannospalax galili (assembly GCF_000622305.1). Classification (NCBI taxonomy): domain Eukaryota; kingdom Metazoa; phylum Chordata; class Mammalia; order Rodentia; family Spalacidae; genus Nannospalax; species Nannospalax galili. The sequence continues at coordinate 65 of NW_008390455.1, forward strand.
AGTTGAAATGGCAAGTTCTGGATTCATTAAAGAGCCAGTCTCAAAAAAATAAGGTGAAGGTGACAGAGGAAGACACCCGAGGTCAACCTCTGGCCTCCATGTGCACATGTGCAAACACACATGCAAATCAAGCATGCGTGCATTTGCATGCACACAAAATACACA
>NW_008390456.1:0-229 GCF_000622305.1 Nannospalax galili
TGGTTGTTCTTACATTCCTACAGTACAGTTCAGTACAGACCATGTTTCCCACAAGGCTTCAAATAATTACTAGGTACCTTTATACATCAAAAAGAGATTAGTTTTAAAACATAACGAAGTGACCTTCATAGTTGGAGTATAAATACCACTTGTTGATGATAGAGGTTTTGTTATAGATGAGATACTGACACATAAAATATGCATTTATATTGCTCTAGTTTAAAAATAT
>NW_008390457.1:0-229 GCF_000622305.1 Nannospalax galili
AACTGTCCGTAACTCCAGTTCCAGGGGATCTGACAGACTCTCCTGTCCTCCTCGGGCATTGCATGACACGATTGCACTTACCTACATGCAAGCAATATACACATACATATAACATAAAAATAATAAATATAAAAAAAAGAATAATAAAATTTATATAAATTAGTTCCTAATTCTCATAGTATTTACTCAAAAGATTTACTTTGGATTCCATTGAACTTTTATTTTTTAT
>NW_008390458.1:0-229 GCF_000622305.1 Nannospalax galili
GTCATAATTTAGTCAACTAGTTTAAGGAAGAAAATATATATCTAGTCAAGGATATCTGAAAATATTTGATTTTTTACACAAGCTTTATCTACATAGCACATGATAATTAAAGGTACCAAACTGCTGGAACTAACATTATTGGATGTTTAACAGCCATAGTTTGAGGCCAGTTTAGTATTGTGGTCAGAGGGATTTAAAGGACAGTTTTTGCCCCTTGCCCTCCAAGGTC
>NW_008390459.1:0-229 GCF_000622305.1 Nannospalax galili
TTTAGAAAATATTTTTATTTTTATTTTTGTGTATGAGTGTATGGCCTGTATGTGTGTAAGTACACCTGTTTCATGCAATGCCTGCAGAGGTTAGAAGAAGGCATTAGCTCCTCTGTAACAGGAGTTATGGATGGTTGTTACTCACTGTGTGGGTGCTGGGAATTAAACCTGGGTCTTCTGCAAGAGCAATCAGTACTTTTAACTGCTGAGCCATCTCTCCAGTCCCCGA
>NW_008390460.1:0-229 GCF_000622305.1 Nannospalax galili
TTGTTCCTTCATTCATAATTCATTTTTCAGCTGTTGTGTGTAAATGCCTTTTTACCTTCATGATCTGTATTGCTTCTTTACATTTGCACTGAGTAATCTATGGGGGTGTTATGGAGATATATACATACAATTGCTTGATGCTCTTAGATTTAAATGCCCGCAAAAGTACTTTCCTTAAGGTTAATTATTCTCGTACAGTTCAAACTTAAACTCATTCTCTGAGCCTGGC
>NW_008390461.1:0-229 GCF_000622305.1 Nannospalax galili
GCTGTTTTCACTGTGTGACACTGGAAAGTGTGTAACTCTGGCTTGTGTGTTCGTGTCTGACACCTGCGAAGGTTCTCTTTTTCCTTGATCTCATAGGGCAGCCCTGGCGTTCAGCTTCGCCACTGCAGTTAGTGATTTCCACTGAGGCAAAGATGATGCATTGACGAGCGTCCTGGCTTTCAGAGTTTCTTTAGTGACAGGAAAAATAAGAATGTGTATTCTTTCTGCC
>NW_008390462.1:0-229 GCF_000622305.1 Nannospalax galili
ACTATACAAGCCTAGGCATGTCCTGCATCTGAGTTCTGTAGCTGTAAAATGAAACAGGGATGCATCGGGGAGAGGAAGTGGACTGTATGAGAGCATCAAGCTCTGATGTTTCCTTGGCAGGTGTAGCCAAAGCTGAAGCTGTGATTTTCAGTGAACCACAGTCTTGGGAGTAGACAGTGGGAGTAGACATTTATTACTTTCTGTTAATAGACTCTGACATAAGGACTCT
>NW_008390463.1:0-229 GCF_000622305.1 Nannospalax galili
ATTTTCACACACTGAAAGCGGAACTTTGAGATACCCAACTTAAATTCCCAGTGGGGTGGAATTTAAGATATTGGCATAGCAGGACTCTAGGTAACATCATCAAAAATTGGCAGAGGTTACTGAAGTGGATTAAAGAACTCATGGAACTGTCATGGAAGAGACAGTGTACTATTTTCGCTTCAGGTGCAGAAAATAAGTGGCTGTGAACCTGTTGGTTTGGGGGACAGGT
>NW_008390464.1:0-229 GCF_000622305.1 Nannospalax galili
TCTCATTTACAAGAATCCCTGTCCTCCCTAGCAAAAGTGGTATTGCAAAATCGATGGAGATTAGACCTGATCTTCCTGCAATGGGGGGGCTTTGTGTAGCCCTGGGAGAGGAATGCTGTTTTTATGTCAATCATTCAAGGGTAGTCAAAGATACTATGGCTAAGGTAAGAGAAGGATAAGCTAAGAGAAAAAGAGAGTGAGAGGCTCAACAGGGATGGTTCGAGTCTTG
>NW_008390465.1:0-229 GCF_000622305.1 Nannospalax galili
TAAATAAATATACATTGAGTAAAATTATTTCAATTGTGTAATAGTCATAAGGAAATAAAAGTCATATGATTTTTTAAAAAATATTAATAGTAAACTCTTAAATTTAAGGTTTTTATGAAGACTGGACTACATTAAAATAATGGATATCCATGTTTGCTAAAGATCTTTGTTAGGTTTCCATGGGGCTGGAGAGATGGCTCAGCGGTTAAGAGAACTGACTGCTCTTGCA
>NW_008390466.1:0-229 GCF_000622305.1 Nannospalax galili
TAGCCCAGGCCATGGGACATTTTCAAGGGATGTTGCACAGAAGCAGCTGTTAGGCTCTCTCTCTGACAGCTGAGTGTAGAGCTTTCTGTACACCATCCACGCAGCAGTATCCTGGTCTGCCACTCTGCAGCTGTGTGACCTGTGGAAAAATTGCTTAACTGCTCTGAGCTTATCTTTTATACTTTTAAGGGAAAACAAGAGTATATCCTTTTGAGAAGTATTTCAGAGT
>NW_008390467.1:0-229 GCF_000622305.1 Nannospalax galili
CTGCAGCATAAGCTCTACATTTACAGCTTCATGCAGTAGCCTCTCAAGGCCCTTTGCAGACAGTCTGCCACAAACTACCTTTAGCAGCTTTCTAAAAATGTGACTCAAGATGCAATGATTCCCATAATCCAATACCATCCATGCAAACAAAATCAATACTGCGTGGATGATGATGGTGCCAAGTTATCCTGCCTGCTTTGGATGAAGCCTGCCCTTCATGGGTCAAAGT
>NW_008390468.1:0-229 GCF_000622305.1 Nannospalax galili
TTCTTATACAACACAGGCCCACCTGCCCAGGGGTGGCACCATCCACAGTGGCTGAGCCCTCTCACATCACTTAGTAATCAAGAAGATGCCACACAGACATGGCCACAAGCCAGTCCAATGGAGGCAAGTGCCTAATTGAGGCTCCGTCAACCCAGGTGTGTCAAGTTGACACTAAAGATATCCAGCACACCTGGATTCTTTTAGTTTTCATGTCTAATTTGAGACTATT
>NW_008390469.1:0-229 GCF_000622305.1 Nannospalax galili
CCAGGCCACCACAGGACAATGACACAAGTCACTCTCTGAAATGACTGTATTCATAGATTCGTTTGTCTATTGTCTGCCTCACACAAGAACATAAGCGCCATAGAGCTTGCCTGGAGAGTTGTGCTAAGCCCCAAGGCTAGTGGACACTCACCCCTGATCAGCAGGTGACAAATATTTCTTCTTTTTTTATTTATTATTTTTATTTTATGTGTATTCATGTATTGCCTGC
>NW_008390470.1:0-229 GCF_000622305.1 Nannospalax galili
CCCAAGAAGCCACTATCTCACCATGATACAAGAGAGATCACCCTGCACCTGTCACCCCCTCCAAGGCTCAGGGACCTTAACGGAAGATTGACGGTAAGATTGTAAGAGTGAAGGAAAGGGCTGGAGCATCTCCCAATTGGCTAGTTCCTCTAGGAGGTGGGGTCTTCCATGGAACATGGACTATGAAGGGGCTGCTGGGAGCAGTCTTGGAATGGAAGCCGCAAACCAT
>NW_008390471.1:0-229 GCF_000622305.1 Nannospalax galili
CTAGATTTAAAATTCTGTATGTGTGTGTGTGTATATATGTGTTTGTAGGTCATGAAACTAGAAGAGGGTCATTAGAGGGAGGTGCTTTTAAGGAAGGTGGGAATTAGAGCAATGGGTCACATGTAATAAGAAAACAGAAGGGAGAAGAAGTGGGAGAAGAAATGGAACTTGGAGAAGAAAAGGTACCAGAATGGGCAGTAAGGGAGGGAATAAACTAGAACCAAGTATA
>NW_008390472.1:0-229 GCF_000622305.1 Nannospalax galili
TTTTATGTATAGAGTCACTAAATTTTTTGCTCTTCACAAGAGGAGAGTTAGAAGATTCAAATGTGTCTATTTCCGTAATTGTTTTAAATAGTCTACACCATGAATTTTCAGTCTGTATTAGCCAGCGTTCTCCAAAGAACAATAACTGATAGAATGAATATATATGTATAGAGATTTGTCAGTTTAGCTCACAGGATAGAGTCCGAGTAGTCCAACAATGGCTGCACCA
>NW_008390473.1:0-229 GCF_000622305.1 Nannospalax galili
CTGGCCCTGTCTCCCGTGAGCTAGACATAGCTCCTGCTCTGGCATGATCTACACAGGCTGCCTGTACACTGCCTACACCTCGCCGACCACTGGCTCCAATTCACCTTCTGCTTCTACTTGGCTCTGTCACTGGCCCTCTCCTGCCAGGCTGGTCCTGCTGGCACTGACAGCGGACCCGAGACTATCCCTCAGCACCCTCACAGGTTGGGGCATGTCCGCTTGGCCTCCT
>NW_008390474.1:0-229 GCF_000622305.1 Nannospalax galili
CACAGAGATCCGCCTGCCTCTGCCTCCCAAGTGCTGGGATTAAAGGCGTGACCACACCAGGCCATGCCGGGTTTTTTAAAAAGTAACCTTCAGCTTTGTTTGTGAGGCAGTGCCTCGGCCTCCGAAGGTGAGCAGATAAGCGGAGCTGGTTCTGCTACTTCCAGAGCATTCTAGTTATCTTGGTTTATCCTGGATTCTAGTGAAACCTGCTGAGAATACATTTCCTGTT
>NW_008390475.1:0-229 GCF_000622305.1 Nannospalax galili
TCAGCATTGTGATGGCACATTGAACATTGTGATTACACATTGGTGAATAGTAAGGGGACATTCAACATTGTGGTCACATATTGACTATTGTGATGACACATTGGGGATTTGTGAGGGGAAATTCAGTGTGGTTATGGCACACTGAGCATTGTGACTACCCATTGGGACACTGTGAGCAGATGTTGGTCCTTGTGGTAACACATTGGGGCATTGCGATTGGCCATTCTGC
>NW_008390476.1:0-229 GCF_000622305.1 Nannospalax galili
CGCTATTTTGGGAAGTTTTAAAAGGTGTGGTTATCCTGGAGGAAGCACGTCACTGGAGGTGGGCTTTTAAGCCTTGTCAGGTCTCCAATCGCTCTCTTTCTTCCTGTGCCAGCATGATGATGTGAGAGCTTAGCTTCTGCTGCTCCTGGTCCAGAAACTTCCAGCCACCATGCCTCCTTGCCATAACAGACTGTAATTCCCCTGGAACTGTAAGCTCAAATAAACTCTT
>NW_008390477.1:0-229 GCF_000622305.1 Nannospalax galili
GATTTAATTACTAAGTTTTGCCAGCCCCCTCTTTTAAAAACTTGCAAAAAAAAAAAAAAAAAGCCACGAGGAGAGTTTGAGAATAAGCCCGCTCATCTAAAAGCAGAATGTAACAGTCAAGTGGACGATGAGAGGTAGAGGCCCAAGAGTCTGGATGGAGGGAGGTAGAACACAGAATCCCAAACACTCTGCTCTTACCCCTGGGGGCTGATCCCTGGAAAACATGCCC
>NW_008390478.1:0-229 GCF_000622305.1 Nannospalax galili
CACTCATACCCATAAAATAAAAGTAATAAAAATAAAATATTAAAAATAAAATAATTAAAAATTATTTACAGCAAAGTATCAGCAAATTTACTTAAAAGTTCTAAATTCCTGCTCTTTAAATAGAATCATCTTTAATTTCTAAGTAAAGAGTAGGACAATTTGATGTTACCCTTATGCTGCTGAGTATTTAGCTTATTTGGCTGATGGAATCTACATTTTAAGGATGTGA
>NW_008390479.1:0-229 GCF_000622305.1 Nannospalax galili
ATCTGATAATGCTGATCTATAAGGAGGCATCCAAGGGCTGTGGGAAAGATTCTTCTGAAGTATGGCAGGGTCCATCATCCCATGGGGCCCTTTGTCATTTCTCAGGAGTTGGAGTGGCTCAATATGGAGTCTGGCAGCCCAATGGGATGCTTAACTTTCTGGCATGGAAACGCCATAGTTCTCTTTCCCTGTAGATCATTTCATGGACATGGAAAGGTGGCAAAGACAT
>NW_008390480.1:0-229 GCF_000622305.1 Nannospalax galili
CATCTCTTCAGTCCCTAAACTGATGATCTAAAAATAAATAGGTGACTTATATACTCCATTCTCTGCACCATGCTGGGCCTGTTAGTGGCAGGCTGCGGTCGGGTCTCAGCAGTGGGTGGAACCACAGCCATAATGAAGACTGATGTTAATCCAAAGGCCTATCCCCTTGCAGATGCAAACCTCACCAAGAAATTACTGGACCTTGTTCAGCAGTCGTGTAACTACAAGC
>NW_008390481.1:0-229 GCF_000622305.1 Nannospalax galili
GCACATGTTCGTTACACCTGCCCTCTCTGACATGCACATGGTCATGTCACCTGCTTTCTTGACATGCACATGGTCATGTCACCCACCATCTTTGACGTACACATGCTCGTATAACCTTCCCTCCCTGCCATAAAGATGGTCGTGTCACCTGACCCCTGTGACATGCAGATGTTCATGTCACCTGACCACTCTCACTTCCAGATGGTCATGTCACCTGCCGTCTCTGATG
>NW_008390482.1:0-229 GCF_000622305.1 Nannospalax galili
TCAGTTTGATCCCTGGGATCCACATGGTGGAAAGAGAAAGCTGACTCCCACAGTTTGTTCTCTGACCAGCACTGATAGCACGTACACACATAAATAGATAACTACTTGATAAATATGTAAATTAACAATAAAAATTCAGAAGCTTGCGTCCCTATATCGCATTTATAGGATCAGCATGCAAAGCTGTTTCTTCCTCCAATCTTTCTTTTCCTTCCTTCCCTTCTCTTGC
>NW_008390483.1:0-229 GCF_000622305.1 Nannospalax galili
CTTCTTCTTACACTAGAGCCATTGTTAGTAAAAAGGCTCTTGGTCTTTATTAAGCAGCAGATAGAGGCTCTTCATGCAGCTAGACTAATACAGGTCCATTACCATCGCCTTGATCTCATGGATCGAGAGTTACTTGGGACACGTTGCTGTGATGGCACGGCCAGCCATCCCCCTTAAGAGATGAACTGGACAGTCAATGACGGGTACATGAGAATCCCCCCTTGATGGC
>NW_008390484.1:0-229 GCF_000622305.1 Nannospalax galili
TTGGAGCATTGTGATGTCACAGAGGATAATTGTGATGTCACAATGGAAATTGTGATGGCACATTGGAGCAATATATTGGCACATCTGGCGATAATGATGGCACACTGGAGTATTCTGATGTCATATTCAGGCATTTTTACATCACAATGGATTATTGTGAAATCATACTGTAACATTTTGATGGCACACTGCAGCATTCTTATGTCAAATTGGAGCATTAATAAGTCAC
>NW_008390485.1:0-229 GCF_000622305.1 Nannospalax galili
AAAAAACAACAGCACAGCTGGGTTTACACTGGCTCATTCCCTGAACATGAGTAGGACACAAAGATTGCAGTCTACAGAATGAACAGGCAGGAAAAGCAAACTCTGTTATAGGTTTCCTTCAGGTTATAAACATAAACCTTCTCACATAAGTGGGAGCAAAGTTAATCTAACAGAATATTGTTTTGTTCACATCTACATTTGAGTCCTGAAACCCACAGCCGTTCTTACT
>NW_008390486.1:0-229 GCF_000622305.1 Nannospalax galili
CCATTCATCAGTTGATAGACATCTATATTTATCCCACTTCTTTGCTACATTGAAGAGAGCAGCAGTAAACATGGGGGCCCAAATACCTCTTTGATGAAGTATAGAGCTCTCTGGGTATATGCCTCAGAGTGAGATAGTGGAGTCATATGGTAGGTCTATTTTTAATTTTTTATGGAACCTCCAAACTGATTCCTGTTATGGCTGTACTAATTTGCACTCCTGCTAGCAG
>NW_008390487.1:0-229 GCF_000622305.1 Nannospalax galili
GACTTTATTTCAAAAGGGCTTAGACAGCTCAGCCCCTCCAGCTTTGCTGCATACAAGATACATCTCTCTCTTTGGCTGGCACCACTCCCTGCATGCAGCTCTCCTCTAGCAGCTCAGTGGTCTCTGGGGTCTCTACTGCCAACCAGGCTTCACCGTCACAGTTTCATGCAATGACCATCTGTCAGGGCCTTTGTTATGCAGGGATACCCCACCACACCCTGCTAGGCCT
>NW_008390488.1:0-228 GCF_000622305.1 Nannospalax galili
ACACACACACACACACACACACACACACTTTTTGAGACAAAAATCTCACCATAGCTCCCCTGACCGAATTTAATTTATTCTGTTATGTGTTAAAGCTATCCAGTCAAGTTTGTGTACCCAGCTGTCCCTCAGTGTGAGTTCATCTACTGGAGTCTAGTCAGCCTTAAAGAGGATCAACTCTTTCTCATCCAGCAGTAATCAGCTGCCAGTAGTTCCTCAGCTAAGGTT
>NW_008390489.1:0-229 GCF_000622305.1 Nannospalax galili
ACAGGATTGATTTGAAGTTAAAAGACTGTTAGAAGACTCATTAGCAGAAGCTTCAGGCTGTGGAGCCCTGATTCCCTCTGACCTCACAGAGGCAATGCTCTCACCTAACTGTATGGCCATCCACCTCTGCCCTCCCAGACCCAGTACCTGTGACTGAGTAGTTTGTCCTAACTGTAATGACCCATTGTTTCCGCAGATCCTTTCCTATTGTCATCGTTAAATAGCAGAA
>NW_008390490.1:0-229 GCF_000622305.1 Nannospalax galili
AAATGAGCCTGGGTCCTCTGCAAAATCAAGGAGTGCCCCTGACTGCTGAGCTGTCTCTCCAGCTCCCGTCTTTTCTTTGTTCTTTTCCTTCTCTTTAAAACATTTTATTGACATTTTTCTGATTTTCATACAATTTAATTTGATATTATTTAGAAACCTTCCCTCACCCACACCTCCTTTCATTGACTCCTGCCCAGGTCAATGTATTCCACTATATCTACAATACACC
>NW_008390491.1:0-229 GCF_000622305.1 Nannospalax galili
GCATTTTGAGAACACATTGAGCATGTGATGGCACATTGAGCATTGTTATGGCACATTGGAGCATGGTAATATCTCAGTGAACATTGTGACGTTACATTGGAGCATTGTGATGACACAGTGGTGCATTGTTACAGCACACTGAGCATTGTGTTGATACATGAAACATTGCAATACTATATTGAAGCATTGTATTGACACATTGGGGCATTGTGATGTCACAGTGAGTATT
>NW_008390492.1:0-229 GCF_000622305.1 Nannospalax galili
GCTCAGATCATCTATGAGGCTCAGTGGGAACAAGGCCTGGACGCCTGAGAGGACGGCAGACACCAGCAAGATCAAGCAAACCCCAGAGGCCACCACCCCAAAGGCCCCAGGGAAAAGGGCTGCTCTTGCCTGAGATTAAACTTTACTTAACTGGTGAACAGTTTTGTGTTTTGTTTTGTTTTTCCATACTCCTGAGGACCTACACTGAATATCTTAGTTCAGAAGGTAT
>NW_008390493.1:0-229 GCF_000622305.1 Nannospalax galili
AATTAAATAAATAAATAAATAAATAAATAAATAAATAAATAAATAAGTAAAGCTGTGTGTGGTGACGAATGTTTGTCATACCAGCACTGGGCAGGTAGAGACAGACAGATCCATGGGGCTCACTGATCAGGCCAGCCTAAACTACTTGATGAGTTCCCGGTCAGTGAGAGACCTTGTCTTTTTTTAAAAAAAGGTGGACATTACTTGAGGAATGACATCTGAGGTTGTC
>NW_008390494.1:0-229 GCF_000622305.1 Nannospalax galili
GGGCCTAGTAGACATAGGGGCTGATGTCACCATTATATCAGAAACTGAATCTCTTAAATTCCCTTGCTGGAAATACCGGCCAGGGCCACCAATAAAAGGAGTTGGCAGCACACAAGGTACCAAGCTGGTCACACATTCAGTATATTGGAAGGACTTGGATGGGAACCAGGGCAGTTACCCCCATAGTAGCGGACGTTCCCCATAACTTATGGGGCCGAGATGTCCTAGA
>NW_008390495.1:0-229 GCF_000622305.1 Nannospalax galili
TACCCTAACCCTTAACCTAACCCTAACCCTAACACTAACCCTAGCCCTAATTGTAAAATAAACCCAAACTATAATGGTAACCTTGACCCTAGCCCTAAACCTATTCCAAATTCTAAATCTAATCCTAACTGCAACCCTAAAATTCACCCTAACCTAAATGTAAACCTAACTCTAAACGTATGCCTAACACTAACCCTAATCCTAATCCTAAACCTAACCCTAAACCTTA
>NW_008390496.1:0-229 GCF_000622305.1 Nannospalax galili
AGTTTGCGTTCAATATCCAGGGCCCGCTGGCTCTCAAATAATGCTTTCATTCTCTGAATGGACAGTTTGCCTTTAGAGCTTTCATTTTCCTTGCTACAATAACAGAAAATAACTAAAGAATATTAAAATAATACATGATACAAGTACAGTGGAATAGATCTTGTGTTAAAAATGTGTTTCTCTGGAGTTTTTAGTAATAAACAATTAAAATGTTTCAGCAATAAGCCCC
>NW_008390497.1:0-229 GCF_000622305.1 Nannospalax galili
ATTGAATCAGGTTGTGTTTTTATTTATTACTTTTATTTTATGTGTAAGATTTTATTGCCTGCAAGTATGTAAGTGTACCCATGTCATGCAATTCCCACAAAAGTCAGAAGAGGGCATTGAATTCCCCTAGAACTGGAGTTATGAATGGTTGTTAGCCACCACGTGGGTACCGGAAATCGAAACCAGGTCCTCTGCAAAAGCAGCCAGTGCTTTTATCTGCTGAGCCATC
>NW_008390498.1:0-229 GCF_000622305.1 Nannospalax galili
CAGCACCCTGAGAACATAAGCATTGGTCTAGTTTGCCTTCAATTGCCATGAAAAAAGATTCTGACCACCAACAACTTTGCGAGGAAAGGGTTTTTTTTATTACGTCTCCAAGGTCATAGTTTACCACTGAGGGAGCCCAACATAGGAACTCAGGGCAGGAACCTGGAGGCAGGAGATGAAGCATAGTCCATGGAGGAACTGTGCTTGCTCGCTTGCACCCCTGACCACT
>NW_008390499.1:0-229 GCF_000622305.1 Nannospalax galili
AACACAGAGTGTATCAGAGCAGAGCAAAGACAACTTGCTCTGAGTTCATTGAGAGAATAACTAGCACATACCTGAGGTCTGCTCCAAACCACTGAGGCCAGTTTGCAGGGTGTAATGGTTTAAATGAGAATGTCCCCCATAGGCTCCAGGTATTTGGACATTTTGTAGCCACATGGTAGTGCTGTTTTGAGAGGTTTTAGGAGATGTGGCTATCCTGGAGGAAGCACAT
>NW_008390500.1:0-229 GCF_000622305.1 Nannospalax galili
ATTGATATTTAAATTTGTTAATGAAAAATGTGTATTGATTCCTGTCATTTTGATTTCTGTTCACATTCTTGGTGTGACTGTGCTTTTCCACAGCTTATTTCTGTTACCCCTTAGGCAGAGTCATTCCTTATTTCAGCTCTTCCTATTGCTTCAAGAACTCTCTGAAGAACTGATTTTTTGGACATGAATTCTTTCAGCCTATCTATATCATGGAAGATTTTTCTTTCCC
>NW_008390501.1:0-229 GCF_000622305.1 Nannospalax galili
CCTTCCCATCGGCCTCTAGGGAAGTCCCACCCGCATTCTGCTTCATTCACTTTTCTCTTGCTCACTCTGTACTCTACCCTGGGTGAAGACCCAGGAGCTCAGAGCAGGACAGACACTGGCCCAAGGCTGCTCAGCAGTGGGTAGCGGGTGAGATTGGAACCGAAGTCTAGCTAAACCTAAATTCTTTGTAGATGCATTCTGTGCAGAGAGTTACTGTTCCACTTGTCAC
>NW_008390502.1:0-229 GCF_000622305.1 Nannospalax galili
AACACAGAGTGTATCAGAGCAGAGCAAAGACAACTTGCTCTGAGTTCATTGGGAGAATAACTAGCACATACCTGAGGTCTGCTCCAAACCACTGAGGCCAGGTTGCAGGGTGTAATGGTTTCAATGAGAATGTCCCCCATAGGCTCCAGGTATTTGGACATTTTGGCCCCACATGGTGGTGCTGTTTTGAGAGGTTTTAGGAGATGTGGCTATCCTGGAGGAAGCACAT
>NW_008390503.1:0-229 GCF_000622305.1 Nannospalax galili
TGATGACACAATCGAACATTGTGAAATCATAATATAACATTGTGGAGCATTTTGATGACACAATCCAACATTGTAAAATCATAATGTAACATTGTAATGGCACAATGGATTATTGCGATGTCAAAATGTCACATTTTGAAGTTATATTGTAACATTGTGATGCCAAATTGTGGCAATATAATCGTACGTGGGGCAATAGTGTTGGCATATTGGAGCATTGTGATGTCAC
>NW_008390504.1:0-229 GCF_000622305.1 Nannospalax galili
GACATCACAATGTTCCATTGTGACTTCAAAGTCCTCCAATGTGACATCACAGTGTTCCAATGTGCCAACACTATGGACCCATGTGCCATCACAATGCTCTATGTTGCCATCACTGTATTAAAATATGACTTTACAGTGTTCCATTGTGATATCACAGGACTCCAATGTGACATCCCAGTTCTCCAGTGTGCCAAAACTATCGCCCTGTGTGCCCTTATATTGCTCCAAT
>NW_008390505.1:0-229 GCF_000622305.1 Nannospalax galili
GTATTGCCTTTAGTTGACCACCAAAACTGGATAATTAAATACTATCAACTAAAGATATCACACATCATGGCTGCAGAAACATAGAGCATGCTGGAACTTAGCTGGGAGCTTTCTCCCTGCTGGCTAGCCTTCCTAGTGTAGAAGTAGCTCTGCAAGCCGCTGAGGGAGAAAACTCAGGCATGGTCTTCCCTAGATTTGGCTCTTCCCAGCTATAATACAAGCTTCTCAA
>NW_008390506.1:0-229 GCF_000622305.1 Nannospalax galili
GTGGGTGCCAGCTCCTAGCTGGCATGAGGTTCAGAGGCTCTCACGTTGGGCTCCATGTATGGGGCACGCAGGGATCTCGTGGCGCCAGCCACCTGTGCACCCTGGAGAGGCGGTGGGTCTGGCCACGCACCGCGTCGCTGTCTGCCACTAAGGTGCTGAAGGTCTCGCACTAGCATGTCGCAAGTCCCCTGTGCACACCTGGAGATGCGGCGGGTCCCGCAGCGTCTGC
>NW_008390507.1:0-229 GCF_000622305.1 Nannospalax galili
GCACCCGTGACATGCAATGCCTGTGGAGATCAGAAGATGGTGTTGGATTCCTTGGAACTGGAGTTACAGCCATGTGGAGTTAGCACCATGTGGGTGCTGGGAATCAAACCCAGGTGCTCTGCAAGACAAGCCAGTGCTCTTAACCACTGCGCCATCAGCTATCTCTCCAGCGCCGCCCCCCCCCAATACAATAGCATCTTAAAAGAAAGTTTCCCTCAGACATAGAAAA
>NW_008390508.1:0-229 GCF_000622305.1 Nannospalax galili
TAGCTTAGGCTACCTGAGATCCTGTCTCAAACAATGAACAACAACAAAAAAGGAGACCACGAAAGACAGCGTGCCCCTTGGATATGGGCTGCTCTCCAGGAGCTGCTTGCCCGCTGTGCCCAGCTCTCTTGTACCTGCAGATGTTGTGCCACCTCTTCAGCAATGCCACCTATAACCCGCTGGGCCTCAACACCTCCTTCTGCTTCTCTCTGTGTCTTGGGGACGTCCA
>NW_008390509.1:0-229 GCF_000622305.1 Nannospalax galili
AAGCAGTGGTGGTTCCCCAGTGTCTGGGGTGCCAAGACAAGGAATGGGACAAGACTCAGGCTAGGGGGAGAGTTGTGCAGGGGAGATGGGAGGGTAAATGCGGCTGGGGGAGTCAAGGCACAGAGGGTGAGATAGACTTTCCCAGCAGAGAGGCCTGCAGGCCCAGGGAAGCAGAGGAAGGTGAGGGTGTGGACACAACATCTTAATCATCTCTATATCCCCTTCCCCA
>NW_008390510.1:0-229 GCF_000622305.1 Nannospalax galili
ATTTCATTTAATAAATCACCTAATTAAAACATAAAGCAGTGCTGATTTTTTTAGTTTTTAAAAATATTTTTATTGATTCAAGAATTTTATACAATGCATTTTGATCATATTCAGACCCCTTGCCCCACACTCTTACCAGGCTTTATGAGGCAATATACAACATGCCCATGACCAACATCATACTAAATGAGAAAGCATATGCATTTTAATTAAAATAATAAGCAAGAAA
>NW_008390511.1:0-229 GCF_000622305.1 Nannospalax galili
CCTCCACAGGCACCGCATGACACGAGTGCACTTACAAACATACAGGCTGCACGTATAAACATATAGGCAATATACTCACAAGCATAAAATAAATTTTAAAAATTATTAGTTAGAGAAAATAAGAGGAAATAATCCCCTCCAGGCATCTGCAGAGGTGAGAAAGTATCCTCTCTCCTCTTGCATGTTTATCAGTACCTCAGAATCCCATGGTGATTCTTCATCTTCATCT
>NW_008390512.1:0-229 GCF_000622305.1 Nannospalax galili
AATGGGAAAATTATTTACCACGTGCACATCAGAGAGTAGACTAATATGCAGAATGTAAAAGTTCTCAAAACTTAAGCACTAAATGAAAAGTATGTGATCGATAAATGAGAACATGACATTCATCGAAGGATAATCCACAAAACATTAATAAATACTTGAAGTGGTCACCATCCTTAGTCACCACTGAAAAGCAAATGCAAACTGTAGTACAATTCACTGTGACATCATT
>NW_008390513.1:0-229 GCF_000622305.1 Nannospalax galili
CTGCATATGGAAAGTTCTGTAGTGAGAGTTAAGGGATCCATTCATCCAAAGCTCAAAGTTTGCATTGAAGATGTGTCACTTAAGATTAAGTGTCACACACCTATTCTCCATATTGACCAGTTCTGGAATTCCATAGCAGTTGCCATCTGTTGCACAAAGGAGCTTCTTTGATGATGGCCAAGAGGTATATTTGTCTGAAAATATAAGGATGCATATTTAGAATAAAGAA
>NW_008390514.1:0-229 GCF_000622305.1 Nannospalax galili
TATAAACACGGTCAAATATATGGCTGGAGAAGTCATAGATTGCAGTGAAAAAAAACTACGTATGCCACATCTATAGGACAGCATAAATTCTTACTTTATTCTAAACATGCATCCTCATATTTACAGACAAATATACCTCTTGCTGATCCTCAAAGAAGCTTCTTTTTGTAACAGATGGCAACTACTATGGAACTCCAGAACTGGTCAATATGGAGAATAAGTGTGAGAC
>NW_008390515.1:0-229 GCF_000622305.1 Nannospalax galili
AGAGCTTTCCATGCTGCCGTTGCTGTGGAGGCCACGGCCCTGGTCCTGGCCTCAGTTGAGGGGATTCTGTTGGAGTTAAAAATAAGGCCTTCCTGCCAGTCCAAGAAGATCTTGCTTGTTCCTCAGGGATTTAGTTTCTTACAAATTTTGTTTTATTGGGACTGGAGAGTTGGCTCAGTGGTTAAGTGCACTGACTACTCCTGCAGAGGGCCTGGGTTTGATTCCCAGC
>NW_008390516.1:0-229 GCF_000622305.1 Nannospalax galili
CAAATATGTGACTGGGCTTGACAAGCACCACTGCATGGATTCGAACACAGAAGTGTGAGTTGACACTGTTACTGAGCCTTCCTGTTAGACAGAAAACAAAGTTCAGAGAATCTTATTTCAAATGGGGTTTTGTCTAAGTGTATCACCAAACAACAAACAATGAAAGCAACAATTTGAAAGTTTCTCAAATAGTGATTTGAATTTCATTACTCTTTTTTTTAAAAAAAAA
>NW_008390517.1:0-229 GCF_000622305.1 Nannospalax galili
GCTCTGATGATAGTGTCCAGATGTTTGCAGTTACTTGACCACAAAAGGAACCGGTAGTGAATATCTCAGTGGTGTGCAATAATGAGTCGCCTGATGATTAAGAAAGTCAAGCAGAAAGCCTGTAGTGTACCACACGCTGTACTGAGATGGACTGTGGCTTGCTGGGCCCTTCAGGTGACGTGATCAGCATGCTTATTATCTCCATGTTAATTTGAAGAAACCAGAATTT
>NW_008390518.1:0-229 GCF_000622305.1 Nannospalax galili
CAGTGCTCTTAACCACTGAGCCATCTCTCCAGCCCCAATTCAAGATTTATTAAATCTTGGCCACATATTAAGTGAAAATGTTGATTAACAGCCATTCCTTACTTTCTGTGATACTTTGGCTTTTTTCACTAGGTGGCATACGTTGTTGATAGTATATTTCATTTCAGGCACATAGAATCCATCCCTGATTCTGTTGGCTAAGAGATGGCTTCATAGAGGAAGTGCATAT
>NW_008390519.1:0-229 GCF_000622305.1 Nannospalax galili
TTGGCCTCGTGTTAGTGTTTTGTTTTCCCCATGAACTCTAATGGGCTGAACGAATCAGAAGGAGAAGCAGCATCCACTGCGATGTCAATGTTTTTATCATGCGCTCTGACAGTGAACTTCTCTCCAACATCACAGACGAATGAATAACTGATGGCTGAAAACAAAATCATTCAAATAACCAAGTTGGATGAAGTGTTAATCAGTTGCAGAATCACAGGTTAAAGACCAT
>NW_008390520.1:0-229 GCF_000622305.1 Nannospalax galili
TTCACCCATACCAGTTTGGCTATAAAAATAGACAACACGCGTTCCTGAGGACGTAAATAAATTGAATCCTTATATATAGTGCTCATGAGAGTAAAAGGAGCTTTGTAAAGAGTCTACTAGGTCCTCCAGAGACGAAACGTGGACTTAACACAGCATACAGCAATTCTACCACCTCAGAAAAAAGAACATATAAAAATATGCATATTAATATTCTATCAGCATTACTCAT
>NW_008390521.1:0-229 GCF_000622305.1 Nannospalax galili
TATGACACAATTTTATTTATCCTGTTTTCCATAATAAAGCCACAACTATTCCTGGTGCTCTTCTCCATTATTTTCAGTTTAATCCCATGTGTTACTATATTTCTCCATAGTGCCATCAAAATGTTGAAAGATGACTTCAAAATACTCCTTTTTCTTTTCACAGTGCACCATTGTGACATCACGATGCTTCAGTATGCCAATATTATTGCCCCATGTGCCTATATATTGC
>NW_008390522.1:0-229 GCF_000622305.1 Nannospalax galili
GAAGGCTACGGTATTATTGAATACCATAAAGCTGCAATTGCAGGCAGCTGTAACCTGCTGGAAATCAGTACTGAGAAGTAAAACCTGGTCATCAGCAACAGTAGTAAGCACTCTCAACCACTAAGCCATCTCTCTAGCCATAAGAAAATGGTTTTTAAAACTTTGTTATGAAATCTAAAATTTCTTCCTGAATATCTAAACTAAACTAAACATTGAAACAATCTCAGTG
>NW_008390523.1:0-229 GCF_000622305.1 Nannospalax galili
TACAGCTGCCCTCACTCACATTCTCCCATCTGTACAACCAGCAGCCATGACGTCTTCATATGCATAAAGAATCAGGGCACTGCAGGCATGAATATCTCTCTCTTTATGCAAGATGAGGCGCATTATTGTCTCTAATGTGGTGCCTCCCTGGGTGAGCGGCATTAGTGCCCAGTCATGCCCAGATTACCTGACTCAGAGAACACTCTGATCCTCAGGATGGGCCACTGAA
>NW_008390524.1:0-229 GCF_000622305.1 Nannospalax galili
CCTGCCCCTCTGATGTAGAGATGTTCGTGTCACATGCTCCCTCTGTCGTGCAGATCGTCGTGTCATCTGCCCTCTCTGATGTGCACATGGTCGTGTTACCAGCCCTCTCTGACGTGCACATGGTTGTGTCCGCTGCCCTCTCTGACATGCGCCTGTTCGGGACCTCTCTTATGCAAAGTAGAAGCCCTTTCACGACCGGACAGCTCATGTAGCTCGCGATCATGTGCTG
>NW_008390525.1:0-229 GCF_000622305.1 Nannospalax galili
AAAAGACCAAAAAAAGAGAAAGAAAGGAGACCAATTGAGGGAAAGTATGTTCGTGCCTGAACTGACACTGCTGTGCGTCACCTGCTCATTGGAGTAGGAGGATGTAATACTTGCCACTGTTGGAATGTCCTTCCTTTCTCTCCTCTCTCCTATTCTTCTTCCTAGCCATCATCTACTTTTCTCCTCTACCTTATGTCTTTTCCTTCCTTTCTCTTCTGTTGCTCATCTT
>NW_008390526.1:0-229 GCF_000622305.1 Nannospalax galili
GTGTCTAATTTGATGAGAGTGAGGAGAGATTTTCATTTACCAAGGGAATGCGGGTTATGAAACAATTGTGGCTGAAGTCTGACCAGACATAGAGTCAGACTGCAAACAAGGAATGAGGAGGAAATCACTTCTCTCTTGGATGATGGAAGGAATCTATTTTGCTGCTCTGCACACTCTGTAGCAATATGCTGAGCACGGACAGGATATTCCATAAATCCACAGCCTCATC
>NW_008390527.1:0-229 GCF_000622305.1 Nannospalax galili
GATGTAAGATTGGAGCATTGTTATGTCACAATGGAACATTGAGAAGTTATGCTGTAATGTTATGATGGCACATTGGAGCAATATAATGTCACATGAGGCAATAGTGTTGACACATTGGAGCATTGTTATGTGACAATGGAGCATTGTGATGTCAGAATGGAAGATAGTGAAGTCATAGTGTAACCTCGTGATGGCACATTGGAGCAATATAATTGCTCATGGGGCAATA
>NW_008390528.1:0-229 GCF_000622305.1 Nannospalax galili
ATTCTGACTGTTAAGATCTAGCTAACTCTCCAGGCTGATCCAGAGTGAGAAGAGCATGGTCAGCGCTTCGTCCTGGAGGTGGGGGATGGTGCTGAGGGTTTTAATCAACAGGCCATGCCTATTCTAAACTGTTTCTCAGAGTCATTAAGTTCCCTGAAAACATTATTAGTTCTCCATTGTCTTCACTGTGGTAGACTGAAACTAAGTCATATGGACAAGGATGGATGTG
>NW_008390529.1:0-229 GCF_000622305.1 Nannospalax galili
TGGAGTCCCAAATACTGTTAAAACACATTCCCTGGCAAGGCATATAAATTATTGGGATGAAGAAGTCTTGAAAACGTGAGGGCCAGAAAAGAGAAAAGAGCTCAGTGCTCATGGTAATGACAGATGGGATTTTTGTAGAGTGAAAAAGTCTAGAGTTAGGTGTAATGAAAATACACAGGCACTTGTTGCACACACAGTGCAGTTTATATTCAGTTTTAATTCTTGGAAT
>NW_008390530.1:0-229 GCF_000622305.1 Nannospalax galili
GACACCACAGACTAACAAATAAAAAGCCCAGTGCTAAGAATGGGTTACCACTTTGCAGTTTGTCAGTGATGTACCACAGCCCCAAACACTACACGCTACTGCCATTGTGCTTGGAAACCTCAGACCTTGATAGACTTGGGTTTGGGCTTCACTTTTGGAAACTGTGTTTAAGCTTCAGTGCTTTCACCTTGGATCACCATTGTGTGAATGGAGAGGACGTCAGATTCCT
>NW_008390531.1:0-229 GCF_000622305.1 Nannospalax galili
TTGATGCCCAGTGTGGTAAGAAGGGGGAAAAACTTATTGAAAATACATATTCAGGAGTTGGGGGAGATGGTTCAGCAGTTTAGCGCACTGGCTGCTTTTCCAGAGGGCCCAGATTCTGTTCCCAGCAACCACAAAGAGGCAAACAATGGTCCTTAAGTCCAATTCTAGGGGATCCAATGCCCTCTGCTGGCTTCAGTGGGCACTGCATGCATGGATGCACTTACATACA
>NW_008390532.1:0-229 GCF_000622305.1 Nannospalax galili
AGGGCTCCAGCGAATATGTCCTAAGTTACTGGACATTTCCTTTTTTTCCCCTAGAAATGTTCTATACTCTGCTCCTGCAAGCCTTTATTTGATTTTCATAATGTTGTCTGGAGCGTTTGTTTTCCATAGATTTTGGTTTTCCTTTTCTGTTATGGTCGTCTTTCCCCATGAACTTGTATTCTGTAACACTGAAAAGGTTTCTGTTGTTCTGGGTGGATGTAAAAACAGA
>NW_008390533.1:0-229 GCF_000622305.1 Nannospalax galili
ACACATATTTTTCTAAAGCAAAGAAACTGACACTCATGGCAATACTCTTTTCATTTCAATTCTTAGGAATCGGGTTTTAAGAAAAAATGGTTTTCTCCTTTTGTTTTCCCTATTATAATCACATTGTTAGAACTACTCTTCTTTCTACAGAAAGCAAGCACTTACACATACAACCGTAACATATTTTTCTAAAGCACAGAGACTGACACTCATGGCAATACTCTTTTTC
>NW_008390534.1:0-229 GCF_000622305.1 Nannospalax galili
TAACTGTCTCCTTAATCTCTTTCAATAATTTATAAGGAAGATTGTAAAAATGTATTGTAACATTATATTATATATTATATTATCTGTTATAAAATATAATATCATATTATATGTATTATATTACATATGATATATTATATAACTCGCATTATATTATATTATTTTTTATATTATATTATATTATTATGTTATACTACTCACATATTATTATAATATATAATATCATACA
>NW_008390535.1:0-229 GCF_000622305.1 Nannospalax galili
TGGTGCAATATAATGTCACATGGTACGATACTGTTGGCACATTGGAGCATTATAATGTCACAATGAAACATTGTGAAGATATAATTTAACATTTTGAGGCCGAATTTGGGCAATATAATGGCACGTGGGGCGATAGTTTGGGCATATTGGAGCATTGTGATGTCACATTGGAGCATTATGGTGTCACAAAGGTACATTCAGAAGTCATATTGTAACATTGTTGGCATAT
>NW_008390536.1:0-229 GCF_000622305.1 Nannospalax galili
ATGTAGACCAGGCTGGCCTTGAACTCACAACGATCGCCTGCCTCTGCTTCCTGAGTGCTGGGATTAAAGGCATGTGCCACTACTCCCGGCAATAATAAATATTTTTTAAATGTCAACAATACTGATGACATTCCAAAAACTGACTTAGAGAAGAAAATAAAGCAAAGCAAAAAATAACAACAAAAAAACCAAAAAACCAAATAAATTCAATTAAAACAAACAAACAAAC
>NW_008390537.1:0-229 GCF_000622305.1 Nannospalax galili
TGTGGCAAGCGCCACCCTACGTACTGCAGTTCTAGATAGCACCATATGGGGCTTAAAGTTCACTGTGATGTTACAACTCTTGAGAAAGAGCCAACACCAAGAATGGCTGAGCAGAGCAATGGAGGAAACCCAAATCCTGGTGGAGCATTCACCTCTAAATAAAGCAGCTCTAAGGATCACCTACCTCCAGACTCTCTGGCAAGCATTTCCAGTGCTGTGTGGTTCAAGA
>NW_008390538.1:0-229 GCF_000622305.1 Nannospalax galili
TTTCTTTGGTGGTATAGCCCCTGAAAAGTTACCTGTACTACAACACATAAGCCTCTACTCATTCTCATCCAGGCAAACATAATTCAACCCAGTGGGTCATAAAAATAAAAGATACTGTAGAATTTTAAGGGTTTTAAAACTAATGAAAAATATCATAAGGTGCTATTTCATTATTCTTTCCTACAGAAATGTTTCACTGCCTGAAAATTTTGCCTCCCATCACCTATTC
>NW_008390539.1:0-229 GCF_000622305.1 Nannospalax galili
AAACTGAGGCAGAATCTCAGACTCTCTGGGTTGAGGAGATGGAGCTAAGAATAGCAAAACCATGACAGTGAGCATTTACAGGTCACAGAACCAAAGAAAAAACAGCTTCCCAGAGAGCCTCCAGCCTTCAGAAAAGGTCTGGAGTCTTTGGCGGAACACAGACCATACACACAAGGAACAAAGGACTAAGGTGGCCAGGACAGAAGCACTGGGGGAGGGGAGACCAGAG
>NW_008390540.1:0-229 GCF_000622305.1 Nannospalax galili
GAGAGATGGCTCAGTGGTTAAGAACATGTACTGCTCTTGCAGAGGACCCAAGATTGGTTCCCAGCACCCACATCAGGTGGCTCATAACTGTCTGTGACTCCAGCTCCAAGGGATCTGATGCCCTCTTCTGGTGTACAAACACACACACAAACATAATACAAAAATTAAAATTATATGAATTTATTATTATATATTATCATCATTTAAGCTTGTTCATGGCCATAAAAAA
>NW_008390541.1:0-229 GCF_000622305.1 Nannospalax galili
AATGCTGTTGTAATGAAATGCTTCTTTTAATTAAAATAAAAAAAATAAAAAATAAAAAATAAAAAATAAATCAATGAATCAAAAATAAATAAATAAATAATTTATTGAAAAATTAAAAAAAAATAATGAATAAATGTTAAAAAAATATAGATTCAAGAACTTGGTGTTAATCTTCCCCTTTTGATTATAAATGCTTTTAAAAAATATTTGTGGGTACATGTGCATGATT
>NW_008390542.1:0-229 GCF_000622305.1 Nannospalax galili
AGCATGGAAGTTCATGGGGCAAAGAAAATTGTTGAATCAATTAGGAGAACTGGGGGTCTGTAAGGAA
Source organism: Nannospalax galili (assembly GCF_000622305.1). Classification (NCBI taxonomy): domain Eukaryota; kingdom Metazoa; phylum Chordata; class Mammalia; order Rodentia; family Spalacidae; genus Nannospalax; species Nannospalax galili. The sequence continues at coordinate 68 of NW_008390542.1, forward strand.
AAATGTTTTCAGAACTCACCATTTAAAAACAATTATATATAGGACTCCTTTTCAGGGAAAAACACTTTGCAGACTCTTATTCTCTAAAATTTGGTCACTTGTGGCCTGCTTTGTGCATTGCACTCATTTGTATGAGGAAGTTTCATCAAGCCTTAACATATA
>NW_008390543.1:0-229 GCF_000622305.1 Nannospalax galili
ACACACACACACATATTTATGGGGTAAAGATTAATTGTTTAGCAAATTCCTCCAACACATGGAAAACTTGTTTGTAAATGTTTTTATGGGTCATGGTATTAAAAAACAGAAATAGCCAGGTACGGTGATGCACGCCTTTAATCCCATCACTTAGGAGGCAGAGGCAAGCAGATCTCTATGAGTTCAAGGCTGGCCTGGTCTACATAGTGAGTTCCAGAACAGCTGGGGC
>NW_008390544.1:0-229 GCF_000622305.1 Nannospalax galili
GTGGAATTTGTAGAGGGAGTAGAGATTAATGCTGGCTTATTTATTTATTTACTTATTTATTTATTTACTTACTATGTAACCCAGGCTGGCTTTAAATTAGCAGTCTCCTGCTTCAACCTTCCCAAACTTGATTGACCATGATTAACAGGAGGTCATAGCCTATGCTTTAATGAATTAAATTTCACAAAAGAAAAATTTCTACAATTGACTCATGGTAGTTAACTATTTT
>NW_008390545.1:0-229 GCF_000622305.1 Nannospalax galili
TTTTGTGTCAATGAATCATTTTTTTCTCTTTCATTTTAATATCAACCAAGGCAGAAATAGCTTAAATGTTCTCTCCCGATATCTCTTTGATTTAGGCTTGAAGAATGGCAATAGCTCACCGGTGTGTGGGTGAGAGCTCTGTTACTTATTTCTGATGTCAGAACTAAGGTAGACCCCAGGTGTGGGGGAGCACATTTCTAGACCAGTTTCTGTCTTTCTCATAAGGAAT
>NW_008390546.1:0-229 GCF_000622305.1 Nannospalax galili
AAGAGAAAGGAAAGAAAATCCTGCTTGTAATAGTAGCAACAAGATTTATCTTATTTTAAACTAAGACTGTTTCTCCCTAAGTTTATTTATAAAAGTAATTAGCAGTATTTTTATTTGCTTATTTATAGAATGGACAGGTTGAAGTTTTGAGAAAAGAAGCAAGAATAAAATAAGAATAGCTGAAAGACTAGGGTTAGCTCAGTGATAGAACACATGCTTAGAATGCAAA
>NW_008390547.1:0-229 GCF_000622305.1 Nannospalax galili
CTTGCAGAGGACTCAGGTTTGATTCCCAGCACCCACATGGTAGCTAACAACCATCTATAACTTCAGACGACTCTAACACCCTCTTCTGACCTCCGTGGGATTTCCATGATACAGGTACACTTACATACATTTAGACAATACACTCATACACATAAATAAAAGTAATTAAAAAATTTAAAATGCCTGGTGTGGGATCACACTATTTATTCTGAGTGCCAGGGAAGTAAAG
>NW_008390548.1:0-229 GCF_000622305.1 Nannospalax galili
TTGTTCAGGATTATTTTGGCCTTTCTTTTTTTATGTGTTTGTTTTCACATGAAATTTGAGACTATTTTTTTTTCTATTTCTGTGGGTCAAGGAGATGAACAGGAAGTTCTCTAAAGATGAAATGCCAATTGCTGAGAAATACTTAAAAATGTTTAATGTCTTTAGTCACCAGGAAAATACAAATGAAAACCACTTTGATATTTCATCTTACCCTGGTCAGAAGTTCCAA
>NW_008390549.1:0-229 GCF_000622305.1 Nannospalax galili
AGACATAGACAGGGGCACAGAGGTCCATACAGACAAAGGTGGAGAGGGGTATAAGTTTGGGTAGACAAATATGCATACATACATATTTACACAATTCTATTTCCAGCCTCCTTAAAATTTTATTTTTTATTTTATATGTATGAGTGCTTTGCCTGCATGTATGTATATATACCATGTGTATGCCTGGTGCCCACAGAGGCCAGAGAGGGCATCAGATTGCCTAGAGCTA
>NW_008390550.1:0-229 GCF_000622305.1 Nannospalax galili
AGTTTATTTTTATTTCTGTGTTTCTGATGCAGTGATGTTTTATTTAAAAAATTTTTAAAGACTAATACAGTCTTTTCCTTTTTTTTTTTTTTTTAATCTAACCCCTTTCCAATTAGCAAGCTTAGTGGGAAAGTGTCTATCTGTTGCAACTGATTACACCAATGTGGGGGGTAGAGTAGGGGGGGTTGTCTCATGGCTTGTCTTGAATCATGTGCACATCCTTGAACCA
>NW_008390551.1:0-229 GCF_000622305.1 Nannospalax galili
ATTAAATGTGTCTCTTCTGATGTTTGAAGGGCTTCTGTTGAAATTAAGAGTCTCACATTGTAGAAATTCCAGGAGCAATATTGAAGGAGCAGTCACTCTATAACAATTATGTTTATAAGCAGTTTTTAGTCTCAAGAATATCTTGTGACGTTCATGAAGAACAATTTAATTCATGAAATGTTAATTGTGTTAATTTAATAGACAATTGAAAAAATATATGTGGAGAAGT
>NW_008390552.1:0-229 GCF_000622305.1 Nannospalax galili
TATATTGTGGTTTCTGTTTCTTGAAAGATTTTTTTTCATTATTTTTACATCTAACAAAGGAAAATAAATTTAAAAGAGTGTCCCTGGAGTTTCTCTGCTTTCTTTTTCTTTGCTCTGCCCCTCACACAGACACTGTATAGACTGTTAAATTGGATTTCTTATTACCTATTGTTAACTAAACTATGTGAGACAGACAAAAAAATAAATAACAAACATGAAGAAATAAAAC
>NW_008390553.1:0-229 GCF_000622305.1 Nannospalax galili
AATAAAGATTTTAAAAAGATGTGATATGTGGTTTGTGTAAGAGCTCCAGGAGCAAGGGACCCTAAGAGAAACTGGGTGACACAGCTCAAAAAAACAGAAAACCTGGAGCTACTACAAAACCTACAGGTAGGTCAGTAAGTTGGACAGTGTCTCAGGTAGCTCTGTAGGTCTGGGCCTCTTCCAGCTCTCCCCTGTCCATTTCTGCTTCCATGAAGCTCTGCTGGTCTCT
>NW_008390554.1:0-229 GCF_000622305.1 Nannospalax galili
CTTACCCATTAAGCCATTTCCTCAGGCCTTAAACTGGTTATAACTTTACAGCAAAGTACAGATTCTTTTTAATGATAACGAAAAAGTACATCAAAAAGAAATTAAGGAAAATGAATTTTTAGTAGGGTCATTTTTTACTAGGTCAAATTTTACTAGGGTTGTGACCTTAGTAAAAAATCATTTCCCCTTAAAGTTGTATATGCTTATATAATAATGACTCTTGGAGCTA
>NW_008390555.1:0-229 GCF_000622305.1 Nannospalax galili
CCAGACACAGCAGGACAGTTGTACATTTGAACCCACAACACTGTGACAGCATGCACAAGACCTGCCCAAGCCAGACAAAAACCATGGGGGGGAGGTGGGCAAGAATCCTAGCTGCAGGTGAGTAGCTACTGGTAATTGATAAATGCTGGGAGAGGAAAGCCAGGTTTACTTTAAGAGCGTGCTGCCAGGTAGGTTAATTACACCCAAGATGAACTCACACCCAAGAATA
>NW_008390556.1:0-229 GCF_000622305.1 Nannospalax galili
TCAGAGGGTGCAGGTGACCCGACCATCTACACGTCAGAGGGACAGGTGACACGACCATGTGCACATCATAGAGGACAGGTGACACAACCATCTGCACGTTAGAGGGGGCAGGTGACACAATTATCTTTATGGCAGTGAGGGCAAGTGATACGACCATGTACATGTCAAAGAGGGCAGGGTACACGACCATGTGCACAACTCAACCCGCAGGTGACACGACCATGTGCAC
>NW_008390557.1:0-229 GCF_000622305.1 Nannospalax galili
ATCACTGACTGCTCTTGCGGAGGACCCAGGTTCACTTCCCAGCACCCACATGGCAGCTAGCAGCTAACAGCTGTCCTTGACTCCAGTTCCAGGAGATCTAACTCCTTCTTCTGACCTCCACAGGTATTGCATGTGCACCTCCACAGGTGCACTTGCATACATGCAGGCAAACACACACACACACAAAATAATAAATAAATAAATAAATAAATAAATAAATAAATAAATA
>NW_008390558.1:0-229 GCF_000622305.1 Nannospalax galili
GTGTAGTGACTAGGGCTTCGTCCAGTGTTGATTTTGAGTTTTATTGCTTTGTGGTCCGATAGAATGTGTAGAATTATTTCAATATTTTTGTGTTTGTTGAGACTTGTTTTGTGGCTCAGTATGTGGTCAGTCTTTGAAAAAATTCCATGAGGTGCCGAGTAGAAAGTGTATTCTTTGGGTGGAATAATTGAAAGGTGTCTGTTAGGTCCATTTGATGTATGGTATCATT
>NW_008390559.1:0-229 GCF_000622305.1 Nannospalax galili
GGTCTCTAGAGTCTCCCAGCCCTGAGAGGGAGAAGGACTTGGCAACTCTCCCTTTCCTAGAGCCTTTGGGATGCTCTGGACAATGGAGAGGAGATGATCATAAGCTGACCTGCCCCAGGAGGTAACAGTCCCTGCATTGCCTGCATAGTGCTCTGTCGTGGGCTGAGGGTGACCCTGATTTTCCATCAGGCAAGCATGTTCTAGTTCTTAGAAGATTTTGGAAAGCCAG
>NW_008390560.1:0-229 GCF_000622305.1 Nannospalax galili
ACTGGTCTTTGGTCCCTCCCCACCTGCCCACCACATCAGCACTCACATGGCACCACCATTGCTTAGGGAGGTAGCACTTTTCTGCCGAAGGAAAACTCTAGCTCCTCAAAGCACAACTGGCTGTGCTTGTTCCAAGGTAGCCTTGAGAGGATGGAACAGGGACACAGGACCCATCTGCAAAGAAGAATAGGGAGGTGATGAGCTTGGGAAGCCAGGCCTTGAAGGACTT
>NW_008390561.1:0-229 GCF_000622305.1 Nannospalax galili
CTGGGATTAAAGGCGTGTGCTACCATGCTCTGCCTCCCAGACTGTTGAAATAAGGTCTTGCCACTTAGCCCAAGCTAGCCTGGAACTCACTGTGTAGCCCAGGATGGCTTCAGACTCTTGATCCTCCTGCCTCAGCTTTAAGAGCTGGAATTATAGGTATACCACCATGTGTGGCCACTTGTATCCATCCTAGTGACAAACGTATCTGTAGGGCTTGCTGGTGGGACAG
>NW_008390562.1:0-229 GCF_000622305.1 Nannospalax galili
CAGATCTCTGTGAGTTCGAGGCCAGCCTGGTCTACATAGCGAGTTCTAGGATAGCTGGGACTACAGGAAGACCCTGTCTCAAAAAGACCAAAAAAAATTTATTTAATATCAGTGTGTGTATATGTGTGGTGGTGGGGGAACATATCACAGCACACACGTGGAGGTCAGAGGGCAACCATGTACAGTTGGTTCTCTCCTTCCAACTTTACAGGGATCAAACTCAGAGTGT
>NW_008390563.1:0-229 GCF_000622305.1 Nannospalax galili
CTGCTCACTAATCTTAAATGTAAAAGAGAAAGGTTTGCTGCTCTTCAGAAATAGCTCCCTTGACTTTCCTTACCCAGACCACTGACTCATGCAGTATCTGAAGAAAGTAGACACCCTTCATGTGGAGATGCTGGACACAGTTGAGTTTGGACAACTGACAAATGATCTTGGTGACACACTTCTATGTCGGTGGAAGTATTTACAACCTTGGAGATGCTCCTGTGTACCC
>NW_008390564.1:0-229 GCF_000622305.1 Nannospalax galili
TACAAGCTAACAACATAACATTTATATTTATGCAGGCATTTCATTTCATATGGTAGAGCTCATATTTAAGCATATAACATCTAAGCTACATGTGTCTATGTGTGTATTTGGTATACAAGTATGTATACCCGTGTACCAGGTGTGCCTGTTCACGCGAGGCCGTGGGTGGATATTGTGAGCCCTCCTCTATCCTTATTTTTAAAATTGCTTGTTATACATTATTTATTTA
>NW_008390565.1:0-229 GCF_000622305.1 Nannospalax galili
TTCGAAGGAACTGTGAAATGTAAATGTTTCCATACTATTTGCATTAACAGGCTTTTTCTCCAGTATGAATATTTTTAAGATAAATGTACCATATGTAGGATTCATATTGCTTTCATTTGTTGGGTTTGGTCTAATATGAATTTTCACATAAAGGAAGATAACTTTGACATCTGCAGGTTTTACCACCCTGTCTGCATTCAGAGGTTTACTAAAATATGAATTCTTTCAT
>NW_008390566.1:0-229 GCF_000622305.1 Nannospalax galili
TGTGCAGAAATCTAGACCAAAATACTACCTTTGAGTTTTGCTTAGCTCCAGAACAAAGGACTAAACGGATACTGCTTTGACTATAACCCTCCTAATGAAAACCAAGTCGACAGACTGCAAGTCATTTTGTACCCCTGCCATGGAATGGGTCAGAACCAGGTAGGCGTGGACCTTGGAAGGGGGAAAGGGGAGGGTCAAGCTCTGTGTCCTTTTTGAAAAATTACATTTA
>NW_008390567.1:0-229 GCF_000622305.1 Nannospalax galili
CCCAGCTTTGCCAGAAAATGTCATATAATAGGACCCTCCATTAGTCCTAGGAAAATATAGAATGGGTAGTCATCCTAAATACATAGTCCCTGCTTATACATTAAGGAGAAAACTGCTATAACATATAAACTCTGGTGTGTTTATTCTCTGTCCCCAGAGAGAAAGGGAATAGATGACAATTACAAAAGTGTGTGAGGCTTTGGGGTGATAGAAATATCTGGATCTTGAG
>NW_008390568.1:0-229 GCF_000622305.1 Nannospalax galili
TTCTCATGAGCCTTAGCATTTTTGTCATATTCATTGATGAACAGAATTTCCGACACTGTATCTCCATAAAAAAGACTTAGATATTTCCTTTAATAAGCAGAGATTTGGGCTGTCATGCTTTGGCTTGGTTTATAATGTCTGTGCTTAGATCATTAAATTCCTTTGCTAACTGCAACTGAATATGATTTCTATCTAAGTCCTCTAGCTATTTAAAAATTTAAAAATTATT
>NW_008390569.1:0-229 GCF_000622305.1 Nannospalax galili
CTTTCCTAAAAGTTACAAAGCACATCTTTACTGCAGTGCCAAAGGCTGCCTGCCTGCTCTCAGGACAATGCTGACATCCTTGGACTCTGTTCTGGGTCTGGGCATTTTAACTGCCTCATTACTATTGTCACACTCCTTACCTGCCATATGAAAATCCCACTATTGGGTCACTTTTAGCCATCTGACACCCTGTTATTCCTGATCCTGCCTGAAACATAATCTTACAACC
>NW_008390570.1:0-229 GCF_000622305.1 Nannospalax galili
GTGGGTTGCCCCCCATGAGCTGTTGGCCTGAGGAGCCCTAGAGGTCCCCAAAACAATAAAGACCATTGCCAATAAAATTGGTTGTACATCAGAAGTGGATGGAAAAACCTTATTGCTGAAGATACTACTTAATGTGAGCACAGGAGAGGGAGAAATCAAGCTTGGGCTAAGTTGGAAACTCCTGCTACTGGATAGGTAGCATTCATGGTTCCAAAAGGCAATATGCAGA
>NW_008390571.1:0-229 GCF_000622305.1 Nannospalax galili
GAATTATTCTGACAAAGAATTAATAACAGGCATAGCCTATTCATCAAAACCTTTAGCAACAATTATACAAAATACAACAGTTAGGAAATATTTAAGCCCATCCACTCTGTAACCCCCCACCACCACTCCCTGCCCCAGGACTAAGCCATGAACATGCTGTATTCACTCTGGATCAGCCTGGAGAGTTAGCTAGATTTTAACAGTCAGAATGTGACTACCTGTGTTTTGT
>NW_008390572.1:0-229 GCF_000622305.1 Nannospalax galili
ATACACACACACAAAAACCGTTCTTTCTCCTGTGCAGCTTGTAACCCCAGCACTGGAAGCAGAGGCAGATAGATCTCCAGAGCTCACTAGCTGGCCAGCCAGCCTGGCTAAACCAGGGAAGTTCGAGCCAGCTACAGACACTGTCTCAAAGGTCTGATTGGCATTAACACCCACTTGATAGGAGGAATTCATGCCTGGGACTGTAAACCTGACAAGACCCCATGGGTGG
>NW_008390573.1:0-229 GCF_000622305.1 Nannospalax galili
AATCATATTGTAACATTGTGATTGCACACTGGAGCAATATAATGCACAAGCGGACATAGTGTTGGCATACTGGAGCATTGTGATGTCACGTTGGAAAATTGTGATGTCATATTGTAGCATTGTGATGTCACATTAGGGTGTAGCGATGGGACATTGAGCACCGTGTATGCATATTGAGTATGGTGATAACACAATGGATCATTGTAATGACACAATGGCACATTGTAAT
>NW_008390574.1:0-229 GCF_000622305.1 Nannospalax galili
AAAAGAATCTAACAAGAATGCCAACCACATCGCTGATGTTAGTATACCTGGAAACATGGCAAGTGATTGTGGCTTTGAAAAACAATGCAACTCCGTGTTGAAATTGCTATGATGCAATTTCTGTGTGGGAAACATGTTGCTACCCAATAAAAAGGCTACAGTTTTGCACTCGTACAACATTTAAAGAATTGCCATCAGGATCTGGAAGCACTGTGGATATTTGCACATT
>NW_008390575.1:0-229 GCF_000622305.1 Nannospalax galili
AATTGTTCCTTTGTCCATGACAGCTGTTTCATGAGTGTAGGATATGGGTCAGCCATTCCTTGGTTTTCTGTTGTTGGGAAGGTGCTGTTTCGGTCCTGGCTGCCTTTAGAGGTGTTACTTTTCTCTGATTCTTACAATGAGCCTTGAGATGTACTTAGAATATACAGAACAAATTTGCTTTTTCTCGGTCCTTAGCCACATCTGCAAAGTGATTTTTGGCATGTGAAGT
>NW_008390576.1:0-229 GCF_000622305.1 Nannospalax galili
TAAAATTTCTGAAGTTCATAATCTATAAATCTGAAATTCCACTAAATCACAGAGAATTATGTATAGAGATTTTGCATTAGGAGCTGGTTAATACAAGTCAACTGCAAGCAAAGTCATCATATTCTTAAAAGACCTAGATGCAGTAATAGTCATTGGCTCACTTTATATTCTGAAGATCAAACAGAATAATGGGTAAGTGTTCTGAGTATAAGATATCATACACATGAGG
>NW_008390577.1:0-229 GCF_000622305.1 Nannospalax galili
TGCCCGCATGTATGTAAGTGTTCTGTATGTGTGCAATGCCCACAGAGGCCAGAAGAGGGTGTCACATCCTCTGGAACTGGAGTTACAGACTGTTGTGAGCCACTATGTGGGTGCTGGGAACTCTTCCTCTGAAAGAGCAGTCAGTGCTCCTAAATGATGAGCCATCTCTCTGGCCCCATCTGTGATTATATTTAAGAGCACTGAGTCCAATTTGTGTTCCCCACATGTT
>NW_008390578.1:0-229 GCF_000622305.1 Nannospalax galili
CTATCTCAACATAATAAAGGCAATATACAATCAAATACATAGCCAATATTACACAGAATGGGTAAAAACTCAAAACATTCCAATTCAAATCAGGAACTACAAAAGAATGTTCACTCTATTTCTGTTCAATATACTACTTAAAGTCTTAGCTAAAGAAAAAAAACAAATGAAGGAGGTGAAGGGGATTCAAATTGGAAGGCAGGAGTCAATGTACCTTTATTTCTAGATG
>NW_008390579.1:0-229 GCF_000622305.1 Nannospalax galili
AGGGTGTGGCCTGAGAAGCGGATGGAGTCTGAACATGATCAAAATACACCTAATAGAATCCTTGAAGAATCAATAAAAAGTTATCAATAGTATAGACTATTCAACTAAGCTGAAAAATGGAGAAAATGAAGAAATTCGATTAGTGAAATTAAACCCAGATGAAGCAATAAGATAGAATTAATAAGTAAGTTCGTAATGAAATAATCCAAGAGTTAGAAAGATTCAGAGC
>NW_008390580.1:0-229 GCF_000622305.1 Nannospalax galili
AGTGAGGAGGCTGTTTTTCTCTATTTTTGGCCTTCTTGTCAAAAATCAGGTGGCCATAAGTGTGTAGAATTAGATATGGGCCCTCAATTCTATTGCACTGATCAATGTGTCTGTTTTTATTCCAGAGTCATGCTAGTTTTTATTACTATAGCTTTAAAATATAACTTAAAATCAAGGATAGTGATATATTCAGTACTTCTTTTACTGTTCAGGATTGGTTTGGCTCCCC
>NW_008390581.1:0-229 GCF_000622305.1 Nannospalax galili
TTTTAAGCATAGTGCTAGTTTTGAAGTTATGGTTAGGGCCAGCATTATGTTTGGCTTAAGGTTATGTTTAGGGCTAGGATTATGTTTAGGTTTAGGGCTAGAGCTATGAATAGGGATAGGGGTAAGTTAGTAGTAGGGTTTTGTTTAGGGTTAGTTTTCGGTATAGTGCAAGGTTTAGGGTTAGTGTTATGGCTAGGTTTATATTTAGGTTAAGGGTAGGGTTAGGCCT
>NW_008390582.1:0-229 GCF_000622305.1 Nannospalax galili
TTCTTCAAGTTATAGTTGCCTCCATTCACCTACAAGGGACTTCTTCCATGAAATTTCATCATTAAAAGTGTATTCTTTTATTTTTTGAATGATTTTCAGTTTTCCTGACTCCCAGCAGAAACTTAGTAGAGAAAAGAAGAAAACGTGGTTTATAATAGAGTTTTTTAGGAAGAGTATGGGAAGGGAACTGGATAGGAGCCAAGAGGGGACGAGACCGCATGAAGAAGAT
>NW_008390583.1:0-229 GCF_000622305.1 Nannospalax galili
GACACAATATTATGTTTGGTAGTAAAGAAAATTTACACATACATTAAAAATATTCAAAATGATTTCAAACTAAATATCAAAATATCAACAATAATGTTGAGCTGAATAATTGCCCTTAACAACAACAAAAAAAAATCATGGAACAACAAAAAAATTCATGGAGCTGTTATGATTAAGCGTCCTGGGAGGGAGAGTTATCTCAGATCTTCAAGGTGGGCCTAGTAACAAA
>NW_008390584.1:0-229 GCF_000622305.1 Nannospalax galili
GGTCAATACACAGAATGTTGGAGTCACATATCAACCAGTAGGGAAAAAAAAACATGATGAAGTTGAAGCTACAAGAAAGTTAGCTTTATAGCTGCATTTGGCCTACACTGTGCCCTTCCTCATTACCTAATACTACCCCCTCTGTCTTGAAACTCTCTGACTCATCTATTATCTGCATAAAGCATTCTTCATTTGTGTTGTGGAATATTTTTATTTCTAAAACTTTCTT
>NW_008390585.1:0-229 GCF_000622305.1 Nannospalax galili
CACACACACACACACACACAAACTAACTAACTAAAAATAAATATTTAAACGGGAGAGATTGGAAGAGTGGACAATAAAAGTTTAATTAAATTTTGAAATGGGAAAGTAGATCTGCAAACGGCCATGGAATCAGAAGATATGAGAGACAACCATTAGTTTGCCAGGAGCAATAATATGCAGCCCATGCCTCCCTCCAAAGATTCAGGCAAGAGACTTCCAATGCACACGT
>NW_008390586.1:0-229 GCF_000622305.1 Nannospalax galili
CCACGGGGTCCAGAGTGTGGTGCAAGGGCCCTGGGTGGTTCAAAATCCAGAGTCACAGGCCTTGAGTTCTCCAGACCTTAAAAAAAGAGCCACTTCCAGAAAACCCAACTAAAGTAGGTTTGAAAAACAAATAGCATGGGGAAGGAGCATGAGAACAAAGGGCAAGGCAGGTGGTGGAAAACAAGTCTGTACCGGGTATTGGAAGCGTAGTCCAGGAAGATCCTCTTCC
>NW_008390587.1:0-229 GCF_000622305.1 Nannospalax galili
GGGCCTGGGCCAAAGTGGTCAGGTAGCTGCTGAACTTTCTCCGGATCCAGAAAAGGGCCACAATCTCCATGTTTATTTACATAGACACAGACTTGAGGGAAAATATGTATAGAAACAATGAGATGGATTAAAATAAACTTTGTGAAAATATTATATAAGTACCATGTCCCACTAGTTTCAATGCAAAAGAACTCAAATATAGTTCATATCAAGAACCATTTATGTTACC
>NW_008390588.1:0-229 GCF_000622305.1 Nannospalax galili
TTAAGGCACAGGATTTCAAATTTAGAATTTTCTTTCAATAATTTATGTATAATTCTTTCTATTCTCTTATTCCTTGTATAGTTTATGAAGATGTAATTTTTATCTATTTCCGGACAATGTGTTTATTTTTCTTTAATTTTGTTTCTCTGTACTTTACACAGGCCACAGAGAGGTTTTTTCATTAATTATACTTCATATTCTATGATTTTCCTGAATCTGTATTTTATAC
>NW_008390589.1:0-229 GCF_000622305.1 Nannospalax galili
AATTGCACTCAGACTTTCATCAAGCTCCTTTGTGTCTGTTTGTCACTTGCCAACTCCTTGTCCACTGACCCTGTTCCCATCGGACTGAACTGGCCCGGTCTGGGCTGGTCCGTCACAGTGTAGTTTCAGCCTCTATGCCTAAAGTGCTTGCTCTTCTTTCTGCTCGACTGCTCCTCTCCCTGGTTAAATGCTGTTTTCTACAGGACTCATTTGGGACATCATTTCTTCC
>NW_008390590.1:0-229 GCF_000622305.1 Nannospalax galili
GTTCTGAATGCCTTTGCAGTTACCTCTTAATTGGCTAGTTCCTCTAGGGGGTGGGGCTGCCACAGAGTGTGGACTGCTGGGGGGCTGCTTGGAGCCATTTTGGAACAGAAGCGGCTAGCCTCGGGGAAGCCGAGATGTGCGGGTAGCGCCAGTGGTGTGGGGAATGCGCAGACAGCCCCAGTAGCTCAAGGACAGAATAGACTGCCTCTTGTGGACCTGGGGTGAGATT
>NW_008390591.1:0-229 GCF_000622305.1 Nannospalax galili
GGAGGTTATCAATGACCTATCTACTGCTGAACACTGAGACATATTTTTCAATACTTTGAGCAGTTAAAAAAATCTCTGCATTAATCACTACCCTCAAGAACAGAGGAAAAACATTCTCCTGACCAAAGTTGACAGCAAGGTAAAGTTTATAAATATGCATGCATAGGAGGTAGGTTCGCTCTATGGCCATTTAGCAAAATGAAAACTGTACGCTCTCCCAAGGGCTTGT
>NW_008390592.1:0-229 GCF_000622305.1 Nannospalax galili
TTAGCCATAAAACAGAGCTCAACCCCACCGTCTTTGCTTGAGAACAGGTACCCAGGTGGCTGCCATGAGGTACAGCGTATTTAAAAACCCTTTGCCTCGGTTTCCTTTTCGAGGATGTGGCAATATTACTGGGCTACGCGGGCTGCTTCCACGGTGAATGGAGTTACTTCATGGCAAGTGGGAGTTTGGCAGGTGTCAGTCTGTGCTCCTAGCTGCTCCTCCGGTGAGG
>NW_008390593.1:0-229 GCF_000622305.1 Nannospalax galili
CCTCTCCTGTGAACTCAGAGCTCTGGTCTCTTCCTGTGAATTAAAATTGTGTTTTGCTCACACGAATCTGTGTCTGTGGTCCCCTTCTGTGAGCTGCATCTGTGGTCCCCTTGGTGAGTCAGAGTTGTGATTCCCCTCCCATGAGTCACACTTGTGGTCTTTTCTTGTGAAACCAGAGTTGTGATCCTGTCCCAAGAACTTGGAGCTGAGGTCCATTCCTGTGAGCTCC
>NW_008390594.1:0-229 GCF_000622305.1 Nannospalax galili
TGGAAACGATATAAACTCCAGGCACGGTGGGGAAGTAGGAGACCTTGCAGGTACCATCCTCCAGGTCCTCTGTCTGGATGTCTACCTTGCTGGGACCTTCTACCACCAAGGATATGCCACCATAACCTGCAACAACCCAGCTGTTCTAACAGCAACTCCCTGAGGGAGGAGTGTGGTAGAGGCAGAAGAGATATCTGATCCTTAAAATTCAAATAATTCCCAAAGAGCA
>NW_008390595.1:0-229 GCF_000622305.1 Nannospalax galili
CTCAAATGAATTCTAAAAACATGTTCCTCTTGTGCTTCACTAATACATACCTCTGCACTACAAATGATAGGTATAAACCCACGTGGCTTAAAAGCAAATGCTCTCTGGAAAATTGACATTACTCATGTCCCCCAATTCGGCCATCAAAAATTCATTGTTGTTACAGTAGACACTTGCTCCAAATTAATCTTGGCCACTGCAGAAACTCATGAAAATTAAAAAAAAAAAA
>NW_008390596.1:0-229 GCF_000622305.1 Nannospalax galili
GAAAGAAAGAAAGAAAGAAAGAAAGAAAGAAAGAGTAGTACCAGTTCCTATAATTGTTGTTGTTGTTATTATTATTATTATTATTATTATTATCATTATTATTATTTGGGGTTTTCTGGGACAGGATCTCTCTGTAGCCCCAAGTGTCTTGGAACTCACTATGTAGACAGCTGGCCTTGATCTCACAGAGATCTCCCTGCCTCTACCTCCCCAGTGCTGGGATTAAAGG
>NW_008390597.1:0-229 GCF_000622305.1 Nannospalax galili
CAGGAGTGTGTGTTTGACTCAGGAGTGTGTGGTTTAATCTCTATGTGTTCATGTAGTTACTAGGGCTTCTTCTGTTGTTGATTTTAAGCTTTATTACATTGTGGTCGGATAGAATGCATGCAATTACTTAAATATTTTTGTATTTGTTGAGGCTTTCTTTGTGCCCCAGTGTGTGGTTGATTTTGGAGAAAGTTCCATGGGGCACTGAGTAGAAAGTATATTCTTTGGT
>NW_008390598.1:0-229 GCF_000622305.1 Nannospalax galili
GCTGCCTGCACCTGGGAAGAAGCCTAACCATGGCCTGTGCATCTAGAGGTAGCCTTTATATTCACTGTGCACTGCCAAGGCCAAGCCCAAGCCTGCTCCAATCACCTAAAGAGAGAGGCACAGTGCCAAGAGGGGACTTACAGGCTCTCTGAATTTAGCTATGTAAACAAAGCAGCAGTAATTGAATTCTCAAACATCATGCATGTCTTGGCTCTTGTACTAACATTAG
>NW_008390599.1:0-229 GCF_000622305.1 Nannospalax galili
ATCTTTCCTAATGTTACAGATTATACTGTCTAGAGAGGACTGCGTGTTCTCGTGACCACAAAGACACTGGTATCTACTGGACCAGGATTAAGTATCAAAAATCAATGTTATTTGCTAAAAAGTTTCTTTAGGGTCGTGCAATAGCATCTTTCACTGTTCTGTCTCCACTTATTTTTATATCTAACTATAGCGTTTTATAATTCAGATTTCCTATGTCAATATCAAGATT
>NW_008390600.1:0-229 GCF_000622305.1 Nannospalax galili
AGCCTAGACATGGAGAGGTTGGTAGGAAACACCAATGAAACTTGAGGAAGTATTGGCCACCACAGGCTTCAGGGAGGGGGGAAAAGTTTTTCTTTTGTGCATGGAATATCTTCATAGTTTGACTGAGATCCAGTGAATATCTGCATATATATATGGACAGAGAAAGAGAGGGAGAGACATAGAGAACATGAAATTGGGTAGGGTAGTAAATGGGGTGCAGATAGGGAAG
>NW_008390601.1:0-229 GCF_000622305.1 Nannospalax galili
CAAGCATAACCTACAGAAGCCATAAATCAGCAGTTAGCAGGAGCACTCTAAGACTCTCTGACCTGTTTGTTCCCAAGACAATGAAGGTCCACCTGACATGTTCACGTATCCTGGGCCAACTGCCTGATAATTTCAGAGCCTAGAGTCATCCTAAACTTTAACATGGTGTAGCTGTTGTCAAGAAGGTGCCCTATTTCATTCTTTCTTTTACAATGCAGGAAGACCTGCC
>NW_008390602.1:0-229 GCF_000622305.1 Nannospalax galili
TCACTTACCTATAATCTAGGCTGGCAGTTGACTAACCACTTACCTCACTTCTGTAAACCTGCTTTGCTTACCCAAGCCCGTAAGCCTGTGTCCACACAATGACCGATAGTTGATTGGTAAATTTGAAGTTTGCCATGTTCAAATTGCTATGCCCACTTGTTCTGCTTTCTGTAATCTTATAAATATTCTGGCTGACTGGTGTTCAAGGCTGCTTCTATTCCCAACATAG
>NW_008390603.1:0-229 GCF_000622305.1 Nannospalax galili
TATAAGCTTGTGCCTTCCTGCAATAAAGCAGACCTGTGTCCCTGAACCTGGCCTCTTGTGTCTGAATGCTGCTCCACTGACACAGTCTCCTCAGCAGCCCTGGGGTCTGGGACCGGGCAGGAGCAATGATGATAGGAGCCAGAACAAGGCAAGCAGAAGAGCTGCCTCAGCACCAAGTGAGCAGAAGTGTGGCCTCAGCCCAGGGCAGGCAGAAGAGCAGCCTCAGCCC
>NW_008390604.1:0-229 GCF_000622305.1 Nannospalax galili
TGAAAATGTAGTTAGATCATTAGTATAAATGAATGTTTAGTATAGATGAATATTTTAAATTTAAAAAAAAATGTTTACATGAACAAAAATAAATTTGGGTTATAGTTACAAATATTTTTAAGTATTCCTATTCTTTTATAAATATTTTATAATGTCAACAATATTAATGGATTGGCTATAAATGTCATAATACAGTTACCAAGTTACTTTTCTAATTGAAAAATTCTCA
>NW_008390605.1:0-229 GCF_000622305.1 Nannospalax galili
GAACTCACAGAGATCTACCTGCCTCTGCCTCCTGAGTGATGGGATTATATGTGTGACCACCACGCTTGGCTCCTCAAGCACTATTTTTAAAAACATTCATCTTAGGGGGCTGGAGAGTTGACCCAGTGGTTAAGAGGCCTTGCACACTAGACCTATATTGAAATATCATACAGAAATACATTTATAATAAACACATATTAGACGTGGAGCAATAGGAGTTAACATCAGT
>NW_008390606.1:0-229 GCF_000622305.1 Nannospalax galili
TTGAGAAGCTTGTATTATAGCTGGGAAGAGCCAAATCTAGGGAAGACCATGGCTGAGTTTTCTCCCTCAGCAGCTTGCAGAGCTACTTCTACACTAGGAAGGCTAGCCACCAGGGAGAAAGCTCCCAGCTAAGTTCCAGCATGCTCTATGTTTCTGCAGTCATGATGTGTGATATCTGTAGTTGATAGTATTTAATTATCCAGTTTTGGTGGTCAACTAAAGGCAATAC
>NW_008390607.1:0-228 GCF_000622305.1 Nannospalax galili
ACTATGCATATACCACATCTTTATTGTCCATTCATCAACTGATGAGCATCTAGGCTGATTCCATTTCCTAGCTATTATGAATAGAGCAAAGAACATGGATGCGCAGGCATCTCTGTCATGAGGTGTGGAGTCTTTGGAGTGAATGTCAAGGAGTGGCACAGCTGGGTCATATGGTAGTTCTTTATTTTTTTAATATTTATTATTTTTATTTTATGTTTATGTGTGTAT
>NW_008390608.1:0-229 GCF_000622305.1 Nannospalax galili
AAAAAAAAAAAAAAAAAAAAGAAAACTAGAAAGGGTGGAAATATCTTCAGAGTGGTAAAGGTCTAAATCTAGTAAATGCTGTAATGATAAAATATTTCATAATAAATGGTTTAAAGAAAAAGTATAAAAGACATACTACTTGAAAATGGTGAATATAATTTACATGTAAATAACAAGGTTGTACAAACAAGTGAACTTAAATCATATTGCAAAACATAAAAAGAATAAA
>NW_008390609.1:0-229 GCF_000622305.1 Nannospalax galili
AAACGATGACAACATTAGTACCTGCCTCACCAGATTATTGAAAGAATGAAGTAGGGTAAGAATTATAAAATGCTTAGAAGAGTGTCAGTGTAATCAATCAATAATCAGTAAGTATTTTCTATTTTTTAAACATTTTTAAAATGTATTTTTATTTTGTGTGTATGAGTGTTATGCTTGCCATGTATGTAAGTGCACCCATGTTGTGCAGTGCCCTTGGAGGACAGA
The DNA here is from genome assembly GCF_000622305.1 of Nannospalax galili. Taxonomy (NCBI): domain Eukaryota; kingdom Metazoa; phylum Chordata; class Mammalia; order Rodentia; family Spalacidae; genus Nannospalax; species Nannospalax galili. Next base: position 226 of record NW_008390609.1, read on the forward strand.
AGAG
>NW_008390610.1:0-229 GCF_000622305.1 Nannospalax galili
CACAACAACTGGCATAGCAAACTACCAAAATTGGTGCAGTAGTGGCACTTACATCTAGGGGGTAATCTTCTATCTAATTGGATTTAAAGCCCCCTCAATGGGAAGGAACTCATGGGAGGCTCTGCAATTATACCAAATACACATTGCTGAAGAGTTCATAGATCCTAGAGAAAACCCCATCTCTGTCATATCTCTAGACAATGAAAGTTCTTACTGTGTGCTAAGTATG
>NW_008390611.1:0-229 GCF_000622305.1 Nannospalax galili
GTGCTGGGATTAAAGGCGTGTGCCACCTTGCCCGGCTAATCTGCAGACTCTTAATCTCTACATTTTGACCACTTGTGACCTTTTGTGTTCCTGGCCCTCTGATGCATGAGGGATTTTCATTAATGATAATTGAGAGATTCATTAGTGTCATCTTCATTATCCCTGTTCAATGTTCCGTGTGCCTTAGGTGTAGAGGTTTCATTGTAGATGTGTCACCTTAGGCCTGGGC
>NW_008390612.1:0-229 GCF_000622305.1 Nannospalax galili
GCGGGGAGCAGCGTCGTGGACGCCTCCGGGTCAGGATCCCAAGAGCCAGAATACGCGCGAATGGGCGTGGATGCGTCAGCAGCTCATCCCTCAAGTAGGTCTCACTCGAGGGCACCACTTGCTGGTTGTGGTGGCGCACACCGGTAGCATAATGCTGAAGAGGCAGAGGCAGGTGGAGCTGGAGTTCGAGGCCAGCCTGGGCTACATAGCACTTTTTTCTTTTCTTTAA
>NW_008390613.1:0-229 GCF_000622305.1 Nannospalax galili
GAGCAGAAACCTCATAAATTCTTAAATATGCTGTTCAATGGCAAATATTCTAAAATCTTCCCAATAATGGCTCATGCCACAGGAAGGCAAGGAAGTAATGGATGTCTTCATTCTTTTAGTAGAAAATGTCAGAGGATTTTCTTTATTCTGGGTGTCTTGGTGAACTGAATGGTCTTTAATTTCTTTAAATGTTCTAGGCTTTTCACATTTCCAAAGTTCCACAGCTTAT
>NW_008390614.1:0-228 GCF_000622305.1 Nannospalax galili
GTGTGTGTGTGTGTGTGTGTGTGTGTGTGTGTGTGTGTGTGTTCTCAGAGGGTGGATAGGAAGTAGTGTGGTGCATTCAGGAGCCCTGAGGGCGTTTCAGTCACAGCTTTGTCCTCACAGGATGCTACTCCAACATTTTGCTTCTGAAATTCCTCCACAGAGAAGACAGTGGGGAGTAAAATTAGATCAGCATTGGGAAGGGAAAGCTCTGACCCACCTGGGAGTTCC
>NW_008390615.1:0-229 GCF_000622305.1 Nannospalax galili
ACTTGTGAACAGTGTGGTCAGGAGTGGTTGGAGTGGATGAGCTGGATGACTGTGACCACAGAGATCTGGAAGATGTTCCAGGCCCCGGCAGAGGGGATGGAGGGCTTCAGACTCTGTTGATTTTTGTGAAAGGACAAGGCAGGTCACTCCCACGGTGTGGCAGTTTGCCGCTGTCCTCCTTTCAGTTTTTCTTCCACACGAGCGGGGGAATTTGCTACTTGGCCTTCTG
>NW_008390616.1:0-229 GCF_000622305.1 Nannospalax galili
TTTTTTTTTTAATTTGAAACTTACTGCTGTGGGGAAGTTTCAGCTTCATGAAATGAGCTCACCTCTATTGCCACACAATAAAAGGATTCTCAGCTTTTGAGAGCTTCTGGCTTCCTTATGAAATATGGATAGACTTCTGCTTCTGAATGTTTTAGGTTTTGCTTCTTTAGAGAAGGGAAACCAGAAATAAATAGCATGAGGTATGTTCCTTCTTTTAAGACCCAGGGGG
>NW_008390617.1:0-229 GCF_000622305.1 Nannospalax galili
ATAACACAAAATTGGATTTGATTGTAGAACTTGGTCTTTAACACTGTGAGACCTGGATTAAATTATCCAATGTGTCTGCCTTAGTTTCCTTATAAGAATATAGGAAACAGTGCTTTTGTCTCATTATTGAGAGAAATGTTGTGGGAGATGGGCTTGAGCATAGGGTGGTATTGCAACTGTTAGGGTCACGTGGTTTCCAGGAATCCAGGCTCTGTAATCTGAAACCCAG
>NW_008390618.1:0-229 GCF_000622305.1 Nannospalax galili
AAGCATCTGTGGCTTTTTAATATGACATACACTACAACTAGCAAAGTGTGCATCTTTATTCCCATTTTATAGTTGGAAAACAGAACCTCCATTTAAATATCTTTCTCTAAGTCACATCTTACAAATAGCCAGTCCACAGCACTGTAAGGCAAACAGCTTTCTTGCCTGTGCCTCCACATCCTCTGTAGCTCAGACTGGCTGTTTAATTGGTCGTATTTGAACTAATTTC
>NW_008390619.1:0-229 GCF_000622305.1 Nannospalax galili
CACCTCCACCCCCTGATCTGGCACATGCATGAACTGCCTCCAGCTACTCCATATCCTTACAGACCTGGAGACATTGTCTGGATAAAGCAACATCAGAAGGAGATATTGGCCCCTAGGTGGAAAGGACCATTCACTGTGATCCTGATGACTCCCACGGCAGTGAAACTGGATGGACTGTGCACCTGGGTTCATCACTCACACGTCAAGCCTGCCCAGGTTGACCAAGAAA
>NW_008390620.1:0-229 GCF_000622305.1 Nannospalax galili
TCACCAGCCCCCTCTGACGTGCTGATGGTCGTGTCACCTGCCCCATCTGATATGCACATGGTCGTTTCACCTTCCCCCTCTGACGTGCAGATTGTCCTGGCACCTGCCCCCTCAAACATGCAGATGGTCCTGTCACCTTCACACTCTGACCTGCAGATGGTCGTGTCACCTGCCGCCTCTGACGTGTAGATGGGCCTGTCACCTACCCCTCTGATGTGCAGATGGTAGT
>NW_008390621.1:0-229 GCF_000622305.1 Nannospalax galili
AGGTGCCTACATTTTCCCTGTTTTGCATTGATAACGCGTGTCTCCCATTAGCCCCTCCTCTCCTGATCACCTTCTTCCCCTTTTGCCTCACAAGTCTTTCCTTCCTCCCTTCCCAGCTGAATGCCTCCACCTTCCTCATTTCCTACTTGGTGACATTTGTTTCCTACTATTCCCCTTCCTCAGGCTCTTTCTTTCCCTTTACCTCCATGGTTCCTTTCCAATTTCCTGT
>NW_008390622.1:0-229 GCF_000622305.1 Nannospalax galili
TAGCTGGTCACGGAGGTAATTTCCCTCTAGTACCATCCCGAGGACACTCTGTGCCTGTCTTTTCTAAACTGTCCCGAACTCCTACTGCACCCCGCAGTCTTGTTACTTAAGCTTTTAAAATTTATTTTTATTCTTTGAGAATTTCATACATGGCATAAGATGTATTTTGATTATACTTAACCTCCATCCTCCTGTTATTTTGGTGGTGTAGTTTTTGTTTTGGGGTTTT
>NW_008390623.1:0-229 GCF_000622305.1 Nannospalax galili
AGATGTTTTGTCTGAGCAGCTGGAGTCTTATGCATTATGTCCTTACCTGTGCATATTGAAGTATATCATCTGCTTTTGTCTGTAGAAGTTTAAGATTCAAGTCTTATTTTGGTTTCTTGATCTATGTGGAGTTGAGTTTTGTGGGGAATGAGGGATAAGGGTCTAGTGTCGTTTTTCTCCTTGCACTGAGTTTCCAGCACTGCTTGTTGAAGACTCTTTCTTTTCCCCG
>NW_008390624.1:0-229 GCF_000622305.1 Nannospalax galili
TAAACATCAAAACTAAGGAAACCCAAGTAGAAAATGGGGCAAGAAACTAAGCAGTGCGTTATCAAAAGTGAAACATAAACAAATGAGGAAAACTTTATAAAATGTTCAACTGCTCTTGGATACCTACCAGAACTTGTCGATAGAACATATTGCTCAATACTTACATATGGGAATTGTTGAACAAAATAAAGCAAATGTCTGGTACTGACATCGAAGGCTGGAAGGTCCT
>NW_008390625.1:0-229 GCF_000622305.1 Nannospalax galili
GGCGTGTTCAGCAATGGAGGAAGCAAAGCAGAAGGCGGATCTGTGGCAGAAGTGAGGATGGCTCAAAGTGAGAAATCCCAGAGGTTTTGACCAGCATCTGAAAAAGAGACAGAAAGAAGGAAAAGGGAACGTCTTCCCTTTACTGAGTTAGAACTCAGCAAAACTGGCAGGCTTAGCAACTGACAGAAGCTCTGGAAGCAGCTGCCTTGAGGGAGGGGCTGAGATGGAA
>NW_008390626.1:0-229 GCF_000622305.1 Nannospalax galili
CCCAGAGAGAATAAAGCTGTAAGCACAGACTGAGCTGAGCCTTGAGTCTTGGGTACCGGCGACCTGATCCCCCCGGGGGGCAGCACTCTCCATTACCGAACCACGGACACACTAGCTTTCGCCGTCTCCGTAGCCCTTCCCTGCGTGGTTCAGTGGCCAGGAGCCTCGCATCCTGAGCAAGAGTACATGGGTGGAATAGAGACGGGATTCCGGCTGGACAATGCTCCAG
>NW_008390627.1:0-229 GCF_000622305.1 Nannospalax galili
TTCCAAGTTCGTCCTGTATGTGTATCTGTAGGAAGATGGCATGGGGTGGTGGAGAAAAGGTAGCCAGCACAGCAAATGCAGAAACAGAAGAAAAGTAAAGGATATCACCTAAATAAAACAATGATGTTGGACAAGAATTTCTGTCATGGAATAAATTCACCACTGGTACAAATAACTCAGTTAAAAAGTAGCTCCTGAAGACCAGAAAGATGGCTCAGTGGGTAGAGAC
>NW_008390628.1:0-229 GCF_000622305.1 Nannospalax galili
GGCGGGTAAAGCAATGCTAACTACTCCTAGCTAAGCAGCCTTCCCTGGACATTGTATGAACTACAGTGGGACAAACACTTCACTCTGGATGTTTTTCTATCTTGTCAATCACGGCCTCTATTAATAGTTAAGTGATTTTTAAAAACTGGTTTCAGACAGGCCTTTAATCCCAGCACACAGGAAGCAAGAGGCAAGTAAATCTTTGTGAGTTTGAGGCCAGCCTGGCCTA
>NW_008390629.1:0-229 GCF_000622305.1 Nannospalax galili
GAATTCAAAAGAACAATTATAAACATGGTAAAAGAATTCAGTGAATTTAAAAGACACATAAAGAAATCAAAGAACTGAAAGATGATAGGGACAAACTTCTGAATGAACTTAGAAAAGAGTTAGAAATATTGAATAATACTTAGGCTTAAATGAAGAAGGAAGTAAAATACTCAATAAACCAATTAAAAATGACAGGAGAAAGCCTCACCAATAGGATGAATAAAATGGA
>NW_008390630.1:0-229 GCF_000622305.1 Nannospalax galili
TTTTTTTGTATGTTCTTTAAATTCATTGATTTTTTAAAATCATGTTTATAATTGTTCTTTTGAATTCTTTGTTCTGAGTTATCTCTGGGGGGCGCTCTCATTGTACAACTCCCCTATAGGACCATTGGTGCCTGGTGGGGACATATTGTTTGGGTTTTTCATGTTATTACTTTTTCTTTGTGACTTTGGCATGTGGATTTCTTTTGTTGTTTCTGATTCTTGTGTGAGA
>NW_008390631.1:0-229 GCF_000622305.1 Nannospalax galili
AAAAAAAATCTTTATTCAGACATAACTTATATATCAAACGTTCATCCTTGAGCATTGACGAGTTTTGACAGATGCATACATCCAAGCACAACTCACAAGATGTGTGTGAGCATGTGTACATACCCACCCCCACCCCCACACACATGTAGTTTAGATGTTATTTGCTTCTATGCATGCATATGTTGTATGTGTGGATGTGAGAGATGAGCGTGAGATGTGAAATTGCAAA
>NW_008390632.1:0-229 GCF_000622305.1 Nannospalax galili
GTAAATCTAGTCACTGAAAGAGGTGCAGGAGAAACATGTAACTATGATACACATACACATATATGTTATATAGTTAAAGTAATAAAAAACCAAAAGCCAGATACATCATGGCCAGCACTAGCATGCTTTAAAACAAAACTAAAGACCCCATCATCACAATACAGCACAGGTCATTATGCACCTGACTATGGAGGAATATATGTGAATTCCTCAGGATACCTTGTAAATG
>NW_008390633.1:0-229 GCF_000622305.1 Nannospalax galili
GGGGATTAACTTTCAAATTCCAGAACTTTTAGGGGATACTTTCTAACCACAGCAGTCCATTCTGGTACATATGAAAGACTAAAACCCTTACCAAGCCCTCCAAGTCCCTACAAAGCTAAGTCTTCTCTATCCCTCTACCCACACCTTCCATGCTCTTCTTATTGTTCACTGCAACAGTGAGTAGAACTGTGATGTGCATGGCAGCCAGTTCAGATGCACCTTCTGCTAC
>NW_008390634.1:0-229 GCF_000622305.1 Nannospalax galili
TCAACTTAAAGTGACCTCATTGTTTCAGGGGCATCAGTCTCTTCTCACTTTGATTACTTGCTTTGGGGGTCTGTGGCAAAACAGTACATCATGTGTCAGGAGGACATAGAGGAGGCATGTAGTATACGGGCCTTTGGGGGACAGTTAAGCTCTGGATCACAAGAATGGAGGACGTTAAGTAAAGTAATCGATGGATGAATCCGTTGATCAGGAGAAAGCACCAGGATAC
>NW_008390635.1:0-229 GCF_000622305.1 Nannospalax galili
TTTAAATAACCACATTATCCATTTACATTGTGAACATCCATGATTTTTTATATGAACAAAAAATTTGTCTAAATAAAGAAATAATATCAGACTCCAGACTGAAAGAAAACAATGCAAATGACATCCCCAAGCTCTCTGGGTTCCTCAGACATTTCAGTCTTCAACACAGTCTTTCCATGGTATCTCCTGAAATGTAAAGGTGACATGAGTACACCGGTGTTTGAGGAAC
>NW_008390636.1:0-229 GCF_000622305.1 Nannospalax galili
ATCTGATAATGCTGATCTATAAGGAGGCATCCAAGGGCTGTGGGAAAGATTATTCTGAAGTATGTCAGGGTCCATCATCCCATGGGGCCCTTTGTCATTTCCCAGGAGTTGGAGTGGCTCAATACGGAGTCTGGCAGCCCAATGGGATGCTTAACTTTCTGGCATGGACACGCCATAATTCTCTTTCCCTGTAGATCATTTCATGGACATGGAAAGGTGGCAAAGACAT
>NW_008390637.1:0-229 GCF_000622305.1 Nannospalax galili
TTGTTTTCCCTTGGAGGCTTGCATAGCCCCTTCCCACATGACAAGGGCTACTTATCAGACAGGAGGCTTCCAGATCAGCTCCAGCTAAATTTCTCCAAGTCCTGTGTTAGAAGAACATGGTGTCATCAGTAACAGTTTCTGAGAGGCACCCAAAGCTCTTTTCTCAATGACTAGGAAATGGAAACAACCTAAATGTCCCTCAACTGATAGATGGATAATGAAAATATCG
>NW_008390638.1:0-229 GCF_000622305.1 Nannospalax galili
TTTTTAATTCAAAAATAGATATTTCTCTTCAATAGTTGTCAAATCACTTTCAGACATTTTTCTGCTTTTAGTACAATTCATTTACATTTTTCATTATGGGCAGGTACATTGACACATTGTGCTAAGTGCTGGTGAAAAACATACAATTAAGTGTATTTCTTAAAATAAATTTGTGTATTTTATATTACACATTGTTATCTGAGAGGAAATATTAATACTATGAAAAGAG
>NW_008390639.1:0-229 GCF_000622305.1 Nannospalax galili
AAAATTTCAGCCTCCCTCCCTGTTTGCACAAAATTACAAGGTGTTTTATAAATGCTGTTTATTGTTTCTGGCAAGATAATATTCCACCTGGAATTCTTTTCTTCCAAAGTTGTCTTCAGTGTTGCTCCCCTTGAACTAGTTAAGTTCTTGAGACTGTCTTTAGTAAGGGATATATAACACTGGAGACTGCAATTTTCCTATCAAATTTTCCATTTGAGTTCCATGGCAT
>NW_008390640.1:0-229 GCF_000622305.1 Nannospalax galili
TGCACATGGTCATGTCACCTGCCGTCAATCATGTACACATGGTTGTGTCACCCGTCCGCTTAGTCATGCACATGGTCGTGTCACCTGCACCCTTTGGCGTGCACAGGGTCGTGTCAACTGCCCTCTCTGCCATAAAGATGGTCGTATCACCTACCCCCACTGACATTCAGATGGTCATGTAAACGGTCCCCTCAGACATGCAGATGGTGGTGTCACCTGCCCCCTCTGA
>NW_008390641.1:0-229 GCF_000622305.1 Nannospalax galili
ATTGTTTCCCCAAAGACTAGCTAGATTTATATAAGCTGATTCCACAGTAGGAAGGGAGAGTGACTAGATAGTGTTAAGTGATCTCAAAATATAAGATTTAGTTACATATATAACTATCTAAAATACAGCTTTAGTTACAATGTTAGGTAAAATTTCCATTTGTAGTAGAAGGCATTTCCAGAAAAATCATTCCCATAGAGTATAGTTACATACACAGTGTAGTTGAAGA
>NW_008390642.1:0-229 GCF_000622305.1 Nannospalax galili
GGTTTATGCATTGAAACTAAACACAACACTTTAGCTTGGAAACTTCTCTACACCCTGTTGACTATCATGTTACATTTTTTTTCACCTTTGTTTAGAATTGATCTCAGTGACTCCTTTAATTTTACAGGAAGTTCTCAGTGGGGATGTGTCTATAGGAGACAGGGAAAGATTTTTTATGTAGGAGAGATGCACTGGCTGGATGTCACTGGATGAACATGTGTGTTGACTC
>NW_008390643.1:0-229 GCF_000622305.1 Nannospalax galili
AGAGAGAACCCCCACTGGCTTTATGCTTTTCCAATCTCTGTGGGGATTTTACCTGGGAGAAGTTTTCGGGCTGCCTCCTCGGCCATCCTCAGGAGTGGTCCGGAACAAGGCCATCCGGCCTCCACTTCCAGCCCAGCCTTCTTCGACAGCAGATGAGCAGAAAGGAGTCCTCCTACCACTGAAGAGGACACAAAGGGTAAGGGTCCAAAGACCATCCTTTCTCTTAAAC
>NW_008390644.1:0-230 GCF_000622305.1 Nannospalax galili
TCTGGTGAATGAGGAAAAGGAGCTGAATTGCTTGAGAAATGAGGGCTGCTGGCACCACTTGTGTCTGAAAATTTTTAAAGGATTGTGGAGAGCCTAGAAAAAAATTTACAAGCCTTGGATGAGAGAGGGGAATCCAGAGAGCTTGGCTGGCCACTTTTTTGCATGATTAAAGATTTGTTCAATTCAAAGGCAATGGCCACAGTGGATGCTGAAAAGACTAAGGAGTTACT
>NW_008390645.1:0-229 GCF_000622305.1 Nannospalax galili
TTTAAATTTTGTTGCATAGCCCTTCTACTACCCATGGTGTGAGAGAAACTCAGTGACTTTGAATTTATCTAAAGTGTTCATCTTTTTAAGGAGGCAAAAACTATTTTCAGTGGTTACTAAACCCGCCTTCCCCCAGGGAAAGCAATGGATTGCAGAAGAAGCACAATTGTCGTGGGATTATGACTGCAGTCCTTCATGAAGAATGATTAACCCAGGATATTAGTGGTGT
>NW_008390646.1:0-230 GCF_000622305.1 Nannospalax galili
CTTTCTCCTTCTTTGGAATTCTCTTTCCTATTTGTTAGGCAAAAGAAAAAAAAAAGTTTCCGGGCATATTATTTATTCAGTATACCAGTCTGGTAATGTTCCTCAGTGAAGAGCAATGCAAATTAAATCACTGAAAGTCTTTAGAAGCAAAAGTGTTTTAGTGTGGTGGACTTTGACAAAAGAGGGTCATAAAATCACACTCAAGTGAATTCACTTTAATGCCTATGCTG
>NW_008390647.1:0-229 GCF_000622305.1 Nannospalax galili
TGAGCCATCTCTCCATCCCTCCAATTTTAGAATTTTTAAAATTTCTTCCTTGGCCTAGAGAGATGACTCAGCAGCTAAGAGCACTGGATGCTCTTGTAGAGGACCCAGGTTCGAATCCCAGGACCCACATTGCCACTAACGATCATCCTTGACTCCAGTTTCAGGTACTCTGATGCTTTCTTCTGACCTCTGCAGGCATTGCATGACATAGGTGCACTTACACACATAC
>NW_008390648.1:0-229 GCF_000622305.1 Nannospalax galili
TAACATGGAGCAAATTTTTATGCTTCTTCCTCAAATATAACTCATTTTTTTCATTTGTAGATTTTTTGTGTGTATTTAATACAGAACATCCCAAACAATCTTATTTATCTATATACCCACATCCAAAATGGCACCCTCCCATAGTCCCTCAACCCCCCACTGGAGCCCGTACACTCTTTAATCCCTGTTACTGTCCACTGTGTTGTTGGCACCCCCAGCCATTCCCCAG
>NW_008390649.1:0-230 GCF_000622305.1 Nannospalax galili
TTTTTTTAAAAAAGTAGGGTATCTCTGGTCAATGAAAAATAGTTCACTTGTGTTTTGTTGCTCAGAAAATAAATATCCCCCTCCTCAAATCATTATACCAATGTCTACATTTTACTGAGAAACTTTGCAAGTATGACACAAAAGTTTAAAGCAGATGGAAAAATATTGATAACACATAAATTTAAGATTTTTATCTGGTATTGAATTATAAGCTTTAAACATGTAAAGTG
>NW_008390650.1:0-230 GCF_000622305.1 Nannospalax galili
AATATGTATTTAGTAACTTCAAAGTGTACTGATAACTGTTAACAATGTTATTACCCAAATATTTGCTCTTCTTTAAAAAAATTTTTTTACAATATATATTTTTATTGAATTTCTGTACATTTCATATAATACATCTTAATATTATTTAGAGCCCCTCCCCTATTTGCACTCCCCATAGTAGAATCAAATATGCACTCTTTAAAAAATCCTTTAGATAGGGGGCCTGGCTG
>NW_008390651.1:0-230 GCF_000622305.1 Nannospalax galili
GTGTGTGTGTGTGCATGCACGCGTGTGCATGTGTGAAGCTCAGAAGATAATCTTTGACAGTCAGTTCTCTCCTACCAAGTTGGTTCCAAAGATCAAACTCAGATTGTCAGTGTCCCATCTTGCTGGCCCCTCTACTAAATCTTTTGAGGATGATAAAACAGAAACAAAGATACTGACTCATTAACACAAATAAGTATGCTTTATTTTACAAAGTTTAGAAGATAATGAAA
>NW_008390652.1:0-229 GCF_000622305.1 Nannospalax galili
CAGCTTTTCTGCACTGGATGCTATGTAACATGATTCCTTTTGTATACTTACTTACATGAAGGCAATACAAGCATACAAAATAAAATAATAAATAAAATATTTTACAAAAGAATACGGAAAACATTTGCTCTGGTATGGTATTCAATCTGTGATATCAATTTACTAGTAAAACTCATCATTAGAATTAGTTCATGTAAAAAGAATGCAATTAAAGGTATAGTGATACCAT
>NW_008390653.1:0-229 GCF_000622305.1 Nannospalax galili
CTCCTCCTCCTCCTCCTCCTCCTCCTCCTCTTCTTCCTCCTCCTCCTCCCCTTCTCCATCCTCATCCTCCTCCTCATCTTCCTCATCCTCACCCTCCTCCCCATCCTCCTCCTCCTCTTCATCTTCCTCCTCCTCACCTTCCTCCCTCCTCTCCCTCCTCTCCCTACTCTTCCTAATCTTCCTCCTTCTGCTCCTCTTCCTGTTCCTGTTCTTGCTCTTCCTCCTCCTC
>NW_008390654.1:0-230 GCF_000622305.1 Nannospalax galili
AAAACCTGTCCCACTCCAAATGGCAGCTGGAAAAAGGAGCAATCTAATGGCCTTTCCAGCATCGGTGACTATTCTTCTCTGACAAGACACAGAAACTCAACAGATGGTAGGTTTTCGCAGGATACTTTCAATGTAGAATGTGAAACCTACCTGTGACTTTTTATATTCTGTTACATTAAAATTCACTGATCTATTTTGCACTTTATTTTTTAAGATTTATTTTAGGGGCT
>NW_008390655.1:0-230 GCF_000622305.1 Nannospalax galili
TCTCTCCGTGGCACAGGTGGATGGGCACTGGGGTGGCACTAACCATCTGAGGCAACTCTTTTCTCTGGTAAGGAAATATATAAGGAAGAGTGTGATCCTGGGAGAAAGTGTCTTCTTGACCTCAAGGTTTTCAAGAGGTCCCATGGAGGAAGTTGAGAAAGGAATTGTTTGTGGAGGGGAAAAAAAATCTCAAAACTCACTCAAGACTGAATCTGCCTATGGCAAATGCA
>NW_008390656.1:0-230 GCF_000622305.1 Nannospalax galili
GCATAAAATTCTTGGACTTAGTTTTCTTCTCAGTAGGATTTTTAGGCACTGACTAGACTAGGTTCTGTGGCTTCCTCTGAGACAGGAACCGAGGTTCCTGTTCATTTAACATCCAGCATTTCTCATTTTGAAGTCTGATAAATGTAATGAAATATGTTTATTCCTGGTTGTTCTTGATCATTTTCTTCTGGGGAATCAAGGAAATTTCTGGAATGTCTGGTTGCTTCTCT
>NW_008390657.1:0-230 GCF_000622305.1 Nannospalax galili
TGCTTACATGTATGTATAATTATAATGTCTAAGACTGCTGTTGTCTTATCATTACCCTGAAACTGATATGATAGCTCATTCCACATTAGTAATTTCTTCATTCATACAGATGCAACAGGTTTCAGAAACAATTGAGAGTGCTTAGAAAGTTAGGAAAAGAATCATACTCTGAAAAAGAATATGTAGTTTTGGGAATATTAGACACAATAAACTCATGAGGTAAAATAAGA
>NW_008390658.1:0-230 GCF_000622305.1 Nannospalax galili
GCACCAGGATGCAGCAGATACGGGAGACAAAGTTTGTTAGATGTTTGTGTGAATGTGCCCAACGAGAAGTTTAAAATGCTGTCTTGAAGGTGACGGATTAGAGAAATACATTAGAAATAAGAACTCAAGTTATTCCAAAGCAAAAATTTTGACAAAGTGAATGAGAAATTTAAGTGGGATGGGCTGAGAGGGTGAGGGCTCTTAGATGCAATACGTGCAGTAATCTCCAC
>NW_008390659.1:0-230 GCF_000622305.1 Nannospalax galili
TGCTCACATGTACCAAGCATTTGTAAATAGGATACAGACAAAGTTGCCCATCCAAACATTAATTATTCCTACTAAAAACACCCCTTTTGGAGCACTCTGTAAGACCCAGGGCCTCCTGATATGTGTCCATTCTACATGGAGTCAACTTCACAAGGTCACCCCACCTATTGAGGCATGGACTATGCTAGCCCTTAAACTTTTCCACACCTCCCGCCTTCTGTATGGCCATG
>NW_008390660.1:0-230 GCF_000622305.1 Nannospalax galili
CACAGAAAGCTTACTTCTAGAAGGCTCCAGGAGTTGATAAAGATACAAATCTTAAATGTGTCTCCCCATCATCATGAAGATGTTCTCTGCCTGTACTTGCACCAATAGAGATGGTCTAGGATAGTAGAGTTTCCTTCTTTTTTACCCCCCTCACACGGTTTTCACATAGAACTTTCACTTGGAGGGTTCACGCGAGGGACAAGTTTATGTTTATGAAGTTTAACATAAGT
>NW_008390661.1:0-230 GCF_000622305.1 Nannospalax galili
GCTCCAGTGGATGAACTCACACTGGGGGACATCTGGGGACACAAACTTGACGTGACAGGCCTTAACATATATGACATAATACATGAAATCTTGCGGGCAGGCTATAGGGGGTACAGATAGGGGAGGGGGGTGCACAAAAATTCAATAAAAATATACATTGAAAAAAATCTGGGTAGGTGTAAGTTATATATAATCTGCTAAAAATAGTTTATAGATAATGGTTCTTATCT
>NW_008390662.1:0-230 GCF_000622305.1 Nannospalax galili
TAACACTTAACAAAAATCTGAACCTGAACTTAACTTAACCCTATGTGTAAACGTTGCCCTAATCCTAACCCAGAGTCTAAACTTAATACTAAACTTATACAAAATTCTAGGCCAAACCTGAACCCTAATCTTAATGCAAACCCTATAACTAAACCTGACCCTAAACCTAGACCTAAACATAAACGTAAACCTAAACCTAAGCCTAACCCTAAATGTGGCCCTAAACCTAA
>NW_008390663.1:0-230 GCF_000622305.1 Nannospalax galili
TCCTGAATAACATAAAAGGTTACTGTGTCATGGTACAGTTATTCCCCAAGACGACTTACTATGGGGAGACTCAGATGGAGCTAGCCTACGCATCCCTTTCTGCCCTCAGAACTAGGAGAGCCATAGGGACTACAGCCATTTTGTTATCCTCCTTAATTGGTCTAGGTATAGCTGGAGCAACTGGAGTGGGCACCTCGGCCTTAATTTTACAGGACCAAAACTACAGAGCC
>NW_008390664.1:0-230 GCF_000622305.1 Nannospalax galili
ACACAATCTTGTAGAGAGCTCCATATTCCTTTCAACCAGGGAAAAGCTTCCCCCGCCTGGTGAGGGTTTGCCTTACTCGATGAGATCTTGGATCAAGGAGCAGCATGAAGAGACTGTGCCTGTCAGCGCTGCCGCGTACCCGTTGCTTCATTCTGAAGTGGTCACAGCTTCAGTTGTTTCCGCATCTCGGACTCACTCACCAATTGGCCGAGATGTTTGCAGTATAAACT
>NW_008390665.1:0-230 GCF_000622305.1 Nannospalax galili
ATTATCTAATGAAATTAATTTAGTTATAATCTGAAAAATATTTTGTATGATTTGAGTTCTTTTAAAATATTATGTTTGTCTTATTAATTCATCCATTGTCATTAATGATTCATATAAACACTGAAAGTTAAAGTAAATGTATGTAGGGCTCTATGACTATAATTTAAGTAAAGTTTGTTTATAATACTTCAAAACCTCTAATAAAGTTATTTATATTTTCTATTAATTCT
>NW_008390666.1:0-230 GCF_000622305.1 Nannospalax galili
AAAAAAAGAAATAAAAAAGAAAATACTTCATTCTTGTTGCACTGGCAAGAAGTAAGATCAAATTTCAGGGAAGTGGTAGTAGGGGGCATTATGGTGCCCTCCAGTGCCCTGATAGCAGGCTGGTGGCACAAGCTATATTATCTACAACATGGAACATTGGCAACAGATACCTTATGCAAAAATCCATTCCTTTCAGTTACTATCCTAACCAAGGAGGACAAGGTAATGTA
>NW_008390667.1:0-230 GCF_000622305.1 Nannospalax galili
TATTAGGTAAATAGCAGAGCAAACAATAGCCAAATAGAAGAAAAGTAAGGCAAGAATAATGACTCCCTGGACAGCCAAAGCCTAGGGAAAGGTGGGCTGGGAGGCTCTCCAGCAGGCACATGGGGACCCTTCAATACCCCCGCTTTTGGGATGTCCGTTCCCTTCTGGAATTCAGATGGATGGCATGACTCTCACTGTGTAACTGCATTTCCTGTCCTGGATATTTTTTT
>NW_008390668.1:0-230 GCF_000622305.1 Nannospalax galili
TAACCCTAAATGTAGCCACACCCTATCTAAAATACTATGATTTTCCTAACCTTAAATTTAAACGTAACCCTGGCCCTAACCCTAACTCTAATCCTAGCCCTACCTCAGTCCGAAACACTAACCTAGCCGAACCTTTTAACCTAATGCTAACACTAACAGTAGCCCTAAACCAATGCTTACCCTAAACCTGCCCCTAACCCTAACGTTAATTATAACCCTAAACTTATGCC
>NW_008390669.1:0-230 GCF_000622305.1 Nannospalax galili
GAATTTTCTATTCTTTCATATTTTAATTCTCCTTTTTACATTTCTAAACATCTGCTACTCAAACAACTATAATCTATGTTTTTAAAACTCAGTGTGATAACGTGAATTGTGAGTGACTAAGTGCTTAGTACAAGCTAAGATTTGGGAATTCATTATGGCTGGAAAAAAACAGGCAAAGAATGGGGAAAGAAAATCATGCATGAAATGGATCCTGTTTCTGCCCTCTCACA
>NW_008390670.1:0-230 GCF_000622305.1 Nannospalax galili
TTATGTCCTATCCCTTTTCTTGTAACCCACTGAGTCCAATCAGTGCTGTCTGTTGGAATGTTGACTGATCTTGTTGACCCGTTCCTGTGTAGATAATTATAGTTGCTGTGAGTTCATATGTACAATGGCTACAACATGTCCAGAAGACAGCATCCCACAATTCCACAGCTCTCCTTCCCAGCTCCTGCCTGTTCCGTTCTTTCTACCCCACTTCTGCAATGTTCCCTGAG
>NW_008390671.1:0-229 GCF_000622305.1 Nannospalax galili
TGCTGGTCCTTTGGTCTTGTCCTTTGTTTCCTGCAGGAAGCTCTGTATGCAGGCAGGTGTGGCCTGTTGCGGGAGGGGCGCTTTTCATCCCTGGAAAGTTCTGGCTTAGATATACCTCTGTACTTTTCTCCCTTGGAGCAACTCTTCCCTTTAGCTCCCATGTTTAAGTCTGCATTGTACTGCCTTCATATTAGATAGTCCTAAAACTCCTACCAGTAATGGAAACCAG
>NW_008390672.1:0-230 GCF_000622305.1 Nannospalax galili
TTTCTTTTATGTGTAATTATGAACAATTTATGAGCTCCTGACATGGAGAGCCACAAGCAACACAACTCGCCAAATTTCTTCGGCCTGCTTTCACAGGACACTCATGAATAGAAAACATTCATTTCCACGCTCCTTACTGCTTTCTGTAACTACATTAGTGAAGAAACTGGGTTCAGAACTAAACAGCTTTGCAATGGCTTTAACATCTAGGAGCAGGAAAGGTACCTTTG
>NW_008390673.1:0-230 GCF_000622305.1 Nannospalax galili
CACCAAGGCTACATACAGTGAGACCCTGTTGCAAAAAACCAAAATAAGTGGTAGATTTGATAAAGTGATGAGGTTCACTCTTACTACAAGAATTGACGGCAGAGCACATGTTTCTGAACCCTTCAGATATAGATTCCAACATCAATTCTGCCATTTATCAACCTACATACCCTTCTAATATGAGGATTATGAGATAATAGTGATATTATCAAAATGTTAGTCTCCTTACA
>NW_008390674.1:0-230 GCF_000622305.1 Nannospalax galili
CATAGCAGGTTTGATCTTGTTGGCTAGAATGAGGTGGGATGGAAGAGCATCCATTGGGGAGAGGTTATGGTGGTGCTGCAACAGACCGGGGATAAGAGACCCCAGATGCTGACAGGGTCTGAGTGAGAAATCAGGGTTAAAGTTTGGGAATCATGTTGGTCGGTGGGCCAGATGCTTGAAGTGGAGGCTTCCAAATTGATTACGAATGAGCATCACAAAGTCCTAAGTAC
>NW_008390675.1:0-230 GCF_000622305.1 Nannospalax galili
TGGATGTGCAAGATTTCATCACTCAGAAATGTGTACAGTCTAAGTAAGACATAGAATATGAGGATAAATCTTTTGTACAAACCAATACACTGGATTTCAAATGAAACATACTGTACCCCTTCCCTGCATCTCAGTCTATCATGCAAACAAGAACAGTGTTTGTCCAAAACACTATTCACCCATGTTCATGTTTCCCGAAGGCAAATCACCACTCTTTGGCAAGGCTGCTT
>NW_008390676.1:0-230 GCF_000622305.1 Nannospalax galili
CATTGAGAAGTCATGATGTAATATTGGGATGGCACATTGGAGCAATATAGTGTCACATGGGGTAATAGTATTGGAGCACTGTGACGTCACAATTTTGCATTGTGATGTCACAATGGAATATTGTGAAGTCATAGTGTAAGCTCGAGAAGGCACATTGGAGGAATATAATCGCTCATGGTGTAATAGTGTTGGAACATTGGAGCATTGTGATATCACACTGGAGCATTGTG
>NW_008390677.1:0-230 GCF_000622305.1 Nannospalax galili
CCTCCTCTGAGAGTATATGCATCATCTCCTGACTTCACATGGTGTCTATGATGCTGAACGGATGTAACATTGTGAATGAACTCTCACATTTGTGATTATGTGCAGGACACACCATGAAAACATTTTTCTTTGACCGTATTAAAAGCCAATTGCTGCACATCATTTATTTTGTAGTCAGTTTGATTAAGAGTAAGATTTTGATCATATTTGCCATGCATGCAATATTTTGA
>NW_008390678.1:0-230 GCF_000622305.1 Nannospalax galili
TGACCTTTCACGTCTTTATTTGTCTACATGTGGTTTATTTTGCTTAACCTAACAATTTCCAATTTCACCCATTTTCTTACAAATGTCATGGTTTCATTTCTAATTGAATTTTTGTGATTTTCATATAATACATTTTGATGGTATTTAGATTCCCCCATCCAAACCGCCTCTTACTGCCTCCTGCCCAGTTTAATGTACTCTATTAAATAGATATAATAATAGCTATATAA
>NW_008390679.1:0-229 GCF_000622305.1 Nannospalax galili
ATTAATTTCTATTTACTCATAAAAAATATAGATTCCGGGGCTGGAGAGATAACTCAGAGCTTAAGAGCACTGACTGTTCTTGAAGAAGACCCCGGTTCAATTCCCAGCACCCACGTGGCGGCTACAAACTCTCCTTAACTTCAGTTCCAGGGGAATCTGAAGCCCTCTTCTGACCTCCATTTCATTACACTACATGGGTGCACTCACATACATGCAGGCAATACACTAC
>NW_008390680.1:0-230 GCF_000622305.1 Nannospalax galili
AAATACTTGTAACTTGAATATGTGAGATGCAGAAGTAGAAGCAGTAGAATGGTGGGTCTGAGAAAAGTCTGGGCTGCATAGCAAGTTACAGGCCAGCCCGGGATACAATGCACAGCAGAACCCTGTGGCATAAACAAAAAAAAATGAAAGAAATATAATAACATATTAGTAAGGATGTAAAAAAGTTATTTGTAGTACATTCATCATAGGAAATAGATTGGCATAGACAC
>NW_008390681.1:0-229 GCF_000622305.1 Nannospalax galili
TCATGCATTCTGTCATTTATCTTAAGACCTACCTCTCAAGTCGTTAGTGTACCTAGACTTCATTCATTACAAGTTCATCCACTGAGGTCTAGTCAGTCTACCTAAGGTCACTCCATTAAAGAGTATCAACTCTCCCTCACCCATAAGTAATCAGCTGCCAATAGTTTTTTTACTAACCTTTGGGTCTGCTGCCTGTTTCTCCATTTCCATGCTGTGTTTTTGTTGCTTG
>NW_008390682.1:0-230 GCF_000622305.1 Nannospalax galili
AGAGGCAGGAGATGAAGCATAGGCCATGGAGGAATACTGCTTTCTGGCTTGCTCCTCTGGCCCTTGCTCAACCTGCTTTCTTATTACAATACAGGACCACCTGCCCAGGGGTGGCCCCACCCATAGTGGGCTGGGCCCTCTTGTATCACTCAACAATCAAGAAAAGCATCCCACAGACATGGCCACAGGACAGTCCAATGGAGGAAATTCTCCAGTTGAGACTCCCTCTA
>NW_008390683.1:0-230 GCF_000622305.1 Nannospalax galili
TGCTTTGTATACCTTGTCTCAAAGCAGGGAGCCTTATACAGCTTCTGCACAGGGCCTCCAGTTCTCTTGAACCCCGCAATCTCATCTGTATTTGCGGTTTCATTAATCCTAGGTATTTGTACCAGCGACAACCAAGCAGAACTAGAAAGGGAAAGAACGTGTACCTGGAGACTGAGTAACAGGAACTGACCTGTGCCGATTCAACCTCAGGCCAGCTAGACTAGGCCTTG
>NW_008390684.1:0-230 GCF_000622305.1 Nannospalax galili
GCAACCCCTGCTTGTTTCTTAGTGCCATTTGCTTGGGATATTCTTTTCTATACTTTCACCTTAAGGTAGTACCTGTCCTTGAAGGCAAGATAGGTTTCTTACAGACAGCAAAAAGATGGATTTTGTTTCTTAATCCATTCAGTTGCCCTGGGGCCTCAGGAGGGGCCGCATGCAGTTCCAGTTAGGGGGTTGGGTACAGTGCAATTACAGGAAGCTCACCAACACATGGA
>NW_008390685.1:0-230 GCF_000622305.1 Nannospalax galili
TCTCAAAAAAAAAAAAAAAACCCAAAACCAAAAATAAAATAAATAAAAAGCTGTCAAAAGGGCTGGAGAGATGACTCAGCAGTTAAGAGCATGGGTTGCTCTTGCAGAAGACCTGGGTTCAGTTGCCAGGACTCATGTGGTGGCTAACAACCATCCAGTTTTAGGGGAATCTGACGACTTCTTCTGACCTCCATGGGCATTGCACAGCATGGGTGCACTTACATACATGC
>NW_008390686.1:0-230 GCF_000622305.1 Nannospalax galili
AGGATGCTGAGGCTGAAAGAAATGCAACATGCTTCTTCCCGTCTTCTCCATGACTGTTCATCCTCTTTCCCATCCCTTCCTCCCCCTCTTCCTCTTCTTCCTCCTCCAGCATGGTAACCCTATTTATGCTTAGCCTTTTAAAGAAATCCCACACTGTTTTTTGATTCTATGCATTCATCTTTGATACTCATGTACTGATAACTACAGTGTACCAAGACTGTATGAATGAT
>NW_008390687.1:0-230 GCF_000622305.1 Nannospalax galili
GTGTGATCACAATGCTACAAGGTGTAAGCACAATGCTCCAATGATTCATTAAATTTCTCAGTGTGCCATCACAATACCCAGTGCATCATGACAATTCTCCATTTTCCACCTCAATGCACAATATGTCCTTACAATGCCCCAATGTGTCACCACCATGCTCAATGTGCTATCACAGGGCTCAATGTGCCAACACTATCGACCCATGTGCCATCCTATTTCTCCCATGTGTG
>NW_008390688.1:0-230 GCF_000622305.1 Nannospalax galili
AAAATCTGTGTTATTTATGATTCAATATTGTTGACTGATAATTTTATTCCACATAGATATTAATTTTCTGTTTCTTTCAATTACAAGCATTTTTTAAATTTTAAATTGAATTCCAGTTGTGAAGTTTTGAGTGTTGCTGCTGTATCTATCCATATCTCTCTCTCTCACTCTCTCTAATCTATCTATCCATCCACCTATCTCTCCATCAATTTATCCATCTATCATCTATC
>NW_008390689.1:0-233 GCF_000622305.1 Nannospalax galili
AAGTTAACTTCATTCCCTGTATGATTATGGGTCCTATTAATATTACTAAAGAGAAATGTACACGAGCATAACATTATAGGTTTTAACCTTAAAAAAAGTGTGTGAATATGCGGGAGAATTTTTAGTACCAGCATAAGTGCCATTTAAAATATTCACAGGCTTAAGAGCAACTAATAATTTCCATACATCTAATTGAGGAGAATATAATCTTGACCCTATTCTCATCTGAGGTC
>NW_008390690.1:0-230 GCF_000622305.1 Nannospalax galili
TCGGAGAAGCCACTCCAGGATAAGAGCTGTGTTCTTGACTATTCTGTAGTCATTTAAAACTTTGGGGTGAAAAAATGCCTCTTCAATTTCTTTCTTGTGTTCTTTAAGTTTCTCCAGTGCACAGTCTGCATCAAAAATATACTAGTAAAAGCACAGCTGGGCCGGGCATGGTGGCGTATGCCTTTATTCCCGGCACTCGAGAGGCAGAGGCAGGCAGATCTTTGTGAGTT
>NW_008390691.1:0-230 GCF_000622305.1 Nannospalax galili
TGTCACACTGGATCACTGTAATATCAAAATGGAATACTGTGAAGTCATAGTGTAACATTGTGTTAGCACCATATAGCATTGTGACGGCACATGAAGCGATAGTGTTTCAACACTGAAACATTGTGATGCCACATTGGAGCATTGTGAAGGCATATTGTAAGAGTGTGATGGCGCATTGCAGCAACAGAATGGCACATGGGGCAATAGTGTTGGCACATTGCAGTTTGTGA
>NW_008390692.1:0-230 GCF_000622305.1 Nannospalax galili
ACGACATAATGGATCTTTGTAATGACACAATGGTGCATTGTGATGTCTCGGACCATTGTGATGATACATTGGAGTATTGTGATGTGAGGGAAATTGAGGCCTGTGTTTGCATATTGAGCATGGTGATGACACAACGGATTATTGGAATGACACAAAGGTGATTGTGTTGTCACATTGGCGCATTGTGATGACACATTGGAGCATTTTGATGGCACATGAAAAACTGCAAT
>NW_008390693.1:0-229 GCF_000622305.1 Nannospalax galili
ACACACACACACACACACACACACACATACATATCTTGCCTAACAGATCATTAATAGCAAAAAGTAAGTTCATAAAATATTCCAGGCACGTAAGCTAAGAACTGTGGTAATATATTATTAAATAAATAATGTTTAATGTTATTAATGATAGGTAAAAATGTTCGGATGGAGAGCGAGTGCGGATGGATGAGGCACTGAGGCACAGATGGAATTCTCAGCGGGATACAGA
>NW_008390694.1:0-230 GCF_000622305.1 Nannospalax galili
TGTTCTGTATCTTTCTGGTGTCTGTTGTGATGTTTCCCCTTTCATCATTGAATGATTAGCAAATATGTTTCTGAAAAGCCCCATACATCTATTTACACATCAAATATGAGATGTGATTTTTAATATATTTTTCTAGTATTTGCAATTTATTACAATATTAATAATAATCCTCTGCTAGCTGATGAAAGCAAACTTTTGGAATGTCTCTAGACCTTTAGGTCAGTAGTTTT
>NW_008390695.1:0-230 GCF_000622305.1 Nannospalax galili
GAATGAGGAGAATCAACTCCACATCTCTCAATGTAAGATTTTCTTTTCTTTGTACAACCATCACAAGAGTACAATAAGACTATGAATGCAAATTTTATTGATAAATTTGAAATAACAAGGAGAGAAAAGAGCTTCTCCAAGAGGATTAACAGACTCCAACTTCCTTCCTCACTCTCAGAAACAAGCTTGTAGAGTCACAATATGAATCAACTTCTGGGAATACAAAACAA
>NW_008390696.1:0-230 GCF_000622305.1 Nannospalax galili
TTAACAAGGGATACGGGGTAGCCTACAAAACCAAAGCAAAGACAGAATTCTAAGGCAGATCTTGGTAAGGGCGTGTGCCAAATTGGTCCCTGGGGTTTAGATAGTAGGAATGAATAGACAGTGTCATTAGGGCACTATTCTGCAAGCCAGTTCTAACCATCTATCACCCAGAGACACTTTGCTCAAGATTCAGATTAGCTTGGAAGGGAGAGAGAAAGGCAGCTAGGGGG
>NW_008390697.1:0-229 GCF_000622305.1 Nannospalax galili
AAGCACAGCCTTCACACTGACCTCAGTTTCAGCTTTATTAAGAACAGCATGGTTAGGGCTGGAGAGACGGCTCCACATTTAAGAACACCGGCTGCTCTTGCAGAGGACTTGCGTTTGATTCCCAGCACCCACATGGTGGCTAACAACGGTCCTAACTCCAGTTCCTGGGACTTCAACCCCCTCATCTGACCTCCACAGGCATTGTACAATCCAAGTGCACTCACACACA
>NW_008390698.1:0-230 GCF_000622305.1 Nannospalax galili
CCCAGACCAGGACTCACTGTGTGTTCCGTACAGTACCTGTGCTGTGGAAGTGGGCCAGCTTGCCCATGTTTGGTTTCTAGACAAGAACCACTGGGCAGACATATTCTGGGTACTAAAGATCTCAGACACAGAGAAGACCCCTCCTCCTCCATTGTGATGTGTGGAAATGAGCTAAACCATCATGGAAGTTCAAGCCCAGGCCTCTCTAGAGGTGCATGGAGGAGACCCTG
>NW_008390699.1:0-230 GCF_000622305.1 Nannospalax galili
CAGTGTCCTCCTCTGTTTCTCCCCCACCTTCTTTTTGAGACAGAAAATGGAGTTTACTGATTGGCTTGGCTGCCCAGAGTGTTTAACCTCACCAAAGCTAGGTTAATAGAAAAGCCTCACCACACACAGCTTTCCATGTGGTGGCTGGAATTCAAACTCAGGTCGCCATGTCTGTGCAGTTGGAACTTTACCCACTGACCCTCCACAATAGTCCAAAGTCTTATATTTTC
>NW_008390700.1:0-230 GCF_000622305.1 Nannospalax galili
ATACCATGTGTGAAGAAGGTCTCCGTTGCTTCTGGAGAGGTGTTTTCTCTGGGTCTAACCATGTGTTTTCCCAGTTACAGAGGTATTTCACTTGCCTTTTAACAGTGTACGTCTGTTGCTTCTTCTGGCATCTGCAGCTCAATAGGGCACATCCTAACCTGTTGTAACAGAGATCTCAGCTATTGCTCTCTGTTTTTTTTTGTTGTTGGTTTTTTTTTTTTTTTTTTTTT
>NW_008390701.1:0-229 GCF_000622305.1 Nannospalax galili
CTTGTAAGGTCTCCATTCCTCCCTGAACAAGAGGACAGGTGACTCACCACAGTTACAGGAAATTTTAAGAGATGTTCCATATTCCCCTGAAACTTGATTGATCTTGGAGGGCAAGAGGCAAAAACTTTCCTTTAAGTCCCTCTGACAAGATTAGCGGGTATAGGCCTCAAAGAAGGCCTTAAACATCCAAGAAGGTTAGTTCCATCAGTCTGGTACTTTTAATTACCAT
>NW_008390702.1:0-230 GCF_000622305.1 Nannospalax galili
AGAGAGAGAGAACAGAGATTGAGTTCATCTCTAATAGACAATGATGGAGTCAGTCCTGCCAATGGGACAGAATCTATATAACACTCCTAAAATAAGGAGTTTACAGAGCTTCTGGTTGGTGAATCATGTACCTGCTTCTACAGTGGCACACCCCAACTCCACAGGACAAAGGCTCTTGTGTTCCAAACCCTTCTGAATCTGACCCTAAGTACCTCTCCATCTTGCTGTGC
>NW_008390703.1:0-230 GCF_000622305.1 Nannospalax galili
GCAAAGAAATTCAAAATACTGTGAGGGAATATTTTGAAACCTATACTCCATTAAGTTCAAACATCTAAAAGAAAGTAGAAAGTTTTTAGATTCAGTTGGCCACCAAAGCTAAACCAAAGGAGATTAATAACTTAAACAGACCCATAACAAATAAGAAGTAGTAATAGTAATATGAAATATTAAAAAATAGTAATACAAAATAGTAATACAAAAAAGCCATGTCCAATGGA
>NW_008390704.1:0-230 GCF_000622305.1 Nannospalax galili
ATGCTGGAGTCAGTGCAGGTCTTTCATGCACTGGGGAATAAAACTCAGAAGAAAACGGGACTCTCTTCCTCCCGTGCTGTGGGATACCCTGGCAGCGCCAAGGAGCTGAGGCCATGTCCAGCCGTCACATCACAGCTGGGCATCCCACATGAGAGGAAAGGTCCTGAGAAAACACAGGGTCCAGCCCAGAACCCAGAGAGCACTGCTGGAAAGGAGTGTCCATCTCCATC
>NW_008390705.1:0-230 GCF_000622305.1 Nannospalax galili
CAGTCATAAAATATGCATGCTACTGGCATAAAATACAACATATTTATCAGTAGACTAGGAATTAGGATCTAGATTTTTAAGTCTAAGTACTTTTAGTTACCTGATGTCAACAAAGGGGCCAATAAACATTGGAGAAGAAAGACATCTTCAACAAATGGTATTGGTCAAAATTTGTAGATATGTTTAAAAGAATGAAAATAGATCCCTAAATCTCACTATCACAAAACAAC
>NW_008390706.1:0-230 GCF_000622305.1 Nannospalax galili
GCTGGATAGCTTTAGTTGTCAACTTGACACACCTAGGTAGATGGAGCCTCAGTTGGGGAATTGCCACCATTGCACTGTCCTGTGGCCATGTCTGTGGGGTATTTTCTTGGGTTTTGAGTGATGTGGACGGGTCCAGTCCATTGTTGGTGGTGCCACCCCTGGACAGGTTGTTCTGCATGAGAAAGCAGGCTGAGCATGGGCCAGGGGAGCAAGCCAGTAAGCAGCATTCC
>NW_008390707.1:0-230 GCF_000622305.1 Nannospalax galili
TTCCTTACCTTCCAAGGACGAAGGTTTCATGGGCCTCACAGCCCAGAAGGGCCTTGTCCTTGGCTTAATGCTTTGCTATCTTGAAATTCTTCTTTTTCAGGGGGTGGGAATGTGGGTAAGGTTTTAATATGTAGACCAGGCTGGCCTCAAAGTCACAGCATATCTCCCACTTCAGTCTGTCAACTGCTGGGATTGCCACCATAAGCCACCTGGCAAAAGAAGAAACTTTC
>NW_008390708.1:0-230 GCF_000622305.1 Nannospalax galili
GGTTTGAACCTGGGTCTTCTGCAAGAACAGGTAGTGCTCTTAATCTCTGAGCCATCTCTCCAGCCTATGGTGACAGTTTATTAAGTAGGAGAAACAGAGGGGCTTGGAGAGTGCCATGCCTCCCCTGGGACCTGATTCCAGGAGGGCAAGAAAGGAGAGAAAGGCTGATGTGAGGTCTCCAGTGATCTTAACGGGTTACTAACATATGACCACCTCTCTCAAGTGGGTAT
>NW_008390709.1:0-229 GCF_000622305.1 Nannospalax galili
GCATATCAGAGAGGGCAGGTGACACGACCATCTGCACGACAGAGGGGACAAATGACACGACCACCTGCACGTCAGAGGGGGCAGGTGAGATGGCCATCTACACGTCAGAGGAGTAGGTGACACGACCATGTGCATGTCAGAGGGTGCAGGTGACACGAGCATCTGCACGACAGAAGGGGCCGGAGAAAGGACCATCTGCACATCAGAGGTGGCAGGTGACACGACCATC
>NW_008390710.1:0-230 GCF_000622305.1 Nannospalax galili
CACACATACACATAAAATAAAAATAATAAATAATATTTAACGTTTAAAAAAATGAGTGTCCCTGAGAACTTGAGTAGATCATTCTTAATGTGGAGGCTTAAGTGTTTATAACCATTAAAAGTATTCTATTAGTAATACGGATCAACAATTAGATAAAAATATAAATTTTAAAAGCTTTCATAAAAACCAGCAGGATTTTCAAGCAGATCTATAAAGGTTCTTGAACCTTT
>NW_008390711.1:0-230 GCF_000622305.1 Nannospalax galili
AATGACCTGAACAAACATAAATGGACAAACATGTAAAATGGGCACCTGGACTTCAGTTCATCCCCTAGAATCCCATATTGTAGGCTTGGGGCAGGAAACCGGCTCTATAGCCTACTCTCTCATGTGTGGGCAGCCTCAAACGTACTGCTGGCACTGCATGGGAACCAAGGAGAAAACGGAAGGTTTGGCAGAAGCAGTAGCATCTCTTGAAAGGAAGAAACAAATGGATA
>NW_008390712.1:0-230 GCF_000622305.1 Nannospalax galili
ATATAGTAAACAAAGTGCTAAGCTTGAGTAGCTTTCAAACTCAAATCTGACCAACTCAGAAACCCATGAATTTTAACCACTCAGGAGCTTCCCTTCTGAGAAAGGCTAGCTGACTTGCCTTTGTTGGTCTGGGAGGCTAGTAGGAGAAAAATGAGTCATTGTGACATGTGGTATCCAGACTAGATCCAACTTAGAAGTTGGCATTCTGTGTCCTATCAGAGAAGCATCTA
>NW_008390713.1:0-230 GCF_000622305.1 Nannospalax galili
ATATAGTAAACAAAGTGCTAAGCTTGAGTAGCTTTCAAACTCAAATCTGACTAACTCAGAAACCCATGAATTTTAACCACTCAGGAGCTTCTCTTCTGAGAAAGGCCAGCTGACTTGCCTTTGTTGGTCTGGGAGGCTAGTGGGAGAAAAATGAGTCATTGTGACATGTGGTATCCAGTCTAGATCCAACTTAGAAGTTGGCATTCTGTGTCCTATCAGAGAAGCATCTA
>NW_008390714.1:0-230 GCF_000622305.1 Nannospalax galili
GCTGGGGGGTGGGGGACACGCTGTCCTCTGTCCCTTTTGCAATGGGTTAGGTGCAGGTTAGGGTTCCATATGGGCCACCCACTAACTGAGTTCATTTGGGCGCAGACCTCAGTTTGACCAAGCACAGACAAAGCACTGGCAGCTTGGAGAGTGTGCGGAGTCAGCTCCGTGCTGTCTACAGCATTTTAGCATCCCTCCTTTCTCCCAGGCTCCTGAAAGGATCCGCCCTT
>NW_008390715.1:0-230 GCF_000622305.1 Nannospalax galili
CGGGACACTAGAACTAGAGTGTCATCTCCCATTCTCCCATGTGGTTTGTCACTAGCTGTTCCTCACAGTGGCTGGCTGTGGCAAGGCTGTGCTTCTTGCATTATTACCTGGTCTTCCAAGAACACGTTACTACCTTACTGGCTTTCTTTCTCTTTTTAGAATAATATTTATTTATTTATTTGTTTATTTGTTTATTTATTATTATTATTTTTTTTTAGTCTTTTTGAGAC
>NW_008390716.1:0-230 GCF_000622305.1 Nannospalax galili
GACAGTGAACACCAGGAGAAACTTGGAGAGGAGAGGGTTTGTTTCTTCTTATAGGTACAGCCCATCAAGGAGAGGAACGAAGGCAGGAGCTTGAGGCAGAAACCTACTGCTTACCGAGTTACCTCCTCTGTCTTGCTCAGCTGCCTTTCTTACATAGCCCAGGCCGACCTGCCAGGGACGACACGCTGCTGCCCTTACCATGGGCCCCGGCCCACATCAATCAGAAATTA
>NW_008390717.1:0-230 GCF_000622305.1 Nannospalax galili
CCACCACCATCTAACTCCAAAACTTCTCATCTTCTCAAACTGAAATCTTTATCCATTAAGCAGTAATTTCCCATTCCTTCATTTTCCAGCCCCTGGCAACTATGATTCTGTTTTCTCCCTGTGAATGTGACTATTCTCAGTACTTCATGCAAGTATAAAAATCATACAGAGTTTGTCTCTTGGTGAGTGGCTTATTTCACTTAGCGTAATTTGTTCTCAAGGTTCCCCCA
>NW_008390718.1:0-230 GCF_000622305.1 Nannospalax galili
TGCTCCTTTCTGCTATTTAATATCAGTCTTAAAGCAACTTAAGAGGTTTTAAATGTCTCTGGTTCTTTAAATCTTTAGACTGTGAAGAAAGCCATTGTTTAACTAATTACTGACTTGGATGGCAGTGGCCAGATCCCTTCCAGAATGAGACAAGGCTGCCTCCTAAAGCCCACTTGAGCTCTGTGTGCATGACTGAGGCAGAATGAAAGAAAACAGTGCACAGTATGAGC
>NW_008390719.1:0-230 GCF_000622305.1 Nannospalax galili
AATTGGGAGAAGGGATGAAGACAGGAGTTTTGCCTTTCTTTTGACATAACAATCTGGTACTTAGAATCATAGAATTCTGTTTGAATGGCCTTAGCCTTCTGCTTCTAGGAACCTGTTGATAATACCTCCTGATTTGTGCTTCTGAAGACAAAGGATGTTACCACTACCTACTCTAGTCTTACAGATGGAGCTGAGGGTGGCTCTTAAGAAAAACTCATCAAACAGATATT
>NW_008390720.1:0-230 GCF_000622305.1 Nannospalax galili
GTCAATTTCTGAACTAGGGATCATGAGAAGCATCACGGTAAAGTGATACTACGAGTAAGATACAGGAGGAGGAAGAGCAGCACTGAGTGTGGGTGAGAACAAACCCTTGTTGGTGTCATTGGACTGTGAAATCAAAGCATAGACCTTCAGAAAAGCCAGTCCTCTCACCCACAAAAAAGGCACCTGCTGCATACCTGCCAGACATCGCTATCTGAGTCTGATGAAAGCAG
>NW_008390721.1:0-230 GCF_000622305.1 Nannospalax galili
CCTCATGCAACAGAGGGCCAGGAACACAAAAGGTCACAAATGGCTAAAACATAGAGATTAAGTGTCTTCAGAATGCTAGTCCTTGGACAGGACTCCTATATTAAACTTCTCCCACCCAGGGCTCAGGGACCATCTCAGAAGAGGAGGTGGTAAGATTGTAAGAGCCAGGGAGAAGGAGCATGACCATATGGAAACAGAGTCCTATAAGCTCCTGCGACCCTGCTCATATG
>NW_008390722.1:0-230 GCF_000622305.1 Nannospalax galili
CCATGTCCCCTCCAGAAACCTCAGCCTTGAGGGAGACACTGCCCACCTCATTCATTGATTTCTTGAATGTGACCTTTACTCATTTTTTGATTTTTTTAAAAATTAAAACGTGGTATTTGGGGACATTTTCAGGACAATTAGATCTTACAATAGTGACTCTTGCCCTCAAAGGTAGAGAACAAACATTCTAAAAGTCCTGCATGGGATCCCAGAACCTCCTGCTGTCCCAA
>NW_008390723.1:0-230 GCF_000622305.1 Nannospalax galili
ATTCAGTGGGAAGCCCTGGCTCAAGGGAACAGGGCAGAGCCACAAAGGAGGGCACCCGATGTTCTCCTCTGGCCTCCACTGGCTTGGGGAAGATATAGGCCTGGGATCTAGGAACAGAAGCTTACCTCGCCCCATTTCCTTCTTGCTTATTTACATCTCTAGGTCACAAATTTCCCAGCACACAAGAGTCGCCTTACCAGAGCCACACAAGAAAGTACCCAATACGGAAT
>NW_008390724.1:0-230 GCF_000622305.1 Nannospalax galili
ATCTTCTGGGCTAAGGGTTAGGAGTAAATAGTAACAGAGAATGATATCCCTGCCCTCTTTGGACTGACTGTGTTGTGGAAGCAGCAGGTAACTATTAAATAGGGTACAGCATGGAGACGTAAAATAGAGAGGTCCTGGGGTTTCGGAGCAGGCAGGAGAAGGCCAAGGGAGTTTTCCTGAAAGGAGTGATGTCTCACTTGAACCTGAAAGATAATGAATCAGGGTGGAGT
>NW_008390725.1:0-230 GCF_000622305.1 Nannospalax galili
CACTTACATACATGCAGGCTGGACACTCATAAACGTAAAGTAAAAATGAAACATAAAAATAATTAAAACAAATAGTAAAATAAAAATAGGATACAAAATGTCACAATCTGAAGCACAGTGACAATTAAGTGACAGGGGAGTTGGGTTTGGCAAGAAACACATGAATGTAAACGTACTGCCTGCTCACCAGCACTAATCAGTGAGTACTAAGTTATGAATTAAAATTTAGT
>NW_008390726.1:0-230 GCF_000622305.1 Nannospalax galili
TGTGCCATGCACATGCACAGTGTGCCATAACAGTGCCTCAATGTGTCATCATAATGCCACAATATACCACCACAATGTACAGTAGGCCATCACAGTGCTCCATTATAGAATCAAAACATTTCAGTGTGCCCTCAAATCTCAACTGTATGCTCACTATGCCCCAGTATGCCATCACAATACTGAATGCTGAAATATGTCCTCAGAATGCCCACCTGTGACAGCACAATGCT
>NW_008390727.1:0-230 GCF_000622305.1 Nannospalax galili
CTTCACAATGTTCCATTGTGCCATCACAATGCTCATTATGCCATCACAATGCGTTCTTGCGTCATTACAATGATCCGTTTTGTTGTCATCATGCTCAATATGCAAACACGGGGCTCAGTGTCACCTCACAGTCCCACAGTAGAACATCACAATGCTCAAATATGTGAACACTATGCTCTAATGTGACATCACAATGCTCCAATTTTGTCATTACAATGATCCATTGTGTC
>NW_008390728.1:0-229 GCF_000622305.1 Nannospalax galili
ACGTCAGAGGGGGCAGGTGACACGACCATCTTTATGGCAGTGAGGGCAGTTTACACAACCATGTGCACATCAAAGAGAGCTTATGACACGACCATGTGCACAACCAATAGGGCAGGTGTCACGACCATGTGCGCGACTAAGTGGGCCCGTGACACGACAATGTGCACGTCCAAGAGGGCAAGTGTCACGACCATGTGCACATCAGAGAGGACAGGTTACACGACCATCT
>NW_008390729.1:0-230 GCF_000622305.1 Nannospalax galili
AAGCCACAAGCCAAAAGGAAATGGCTGTTCCCATGGGGACCCTTCAATCAGACACCTTCACTCTTCTGTTAGTAAGACAGAAAAGTACATCTCTTCCTCTAATGACCACAATTCCAAGACAAAATACAAGACCACAAGTGATTTACTTTCAGTACACCAGATAAAATGTTAAATAAACCTCAATTTGATGTTGAGGAAATGGCTCACTTGTAAAGTGCTCACCACATAAT
>NW_008390730.1:0-230 GCF_000622305.1 Nannospalax galili
ATGAAACTGCTACCGTCGGTGAACCAAGTAGCTTCTGCATCAGAGAGTGGCCAATCTGTCAGGTCGTTTCTGAGCCTGTGTACCTGGCTCAGGAGCCCCGTGCAATCATGCAGGGGCGCGTCCAGGTCAGGGTCAGGCAGCAGGGTGGCTGGGTTAAGGGCAGTGCTTGGGAGGAACCCAATTCTCAGAGGGTTAAGAAGTAAGCTCTGATAATGGGTTATTCGGGTGTT
>NW_008390731.1:0-230 GCF_000622305.1 Nannospalax galili
GGGTTCACAGTCAGGAAGCAGAAACAGATGAACGCTGGTGCTCAGTTCTCTCGTCCTTCTTCATTCAGTCTAGGACTCCAGCCCATGGAATGCTGCCTCCCACATCCGGAATAGGTTTTCCCACCTCAGTTAAACCTCTGGAAATACCCTTACAGAGAGTCCAAAGTCAAGTGTCCTAATGATTCTAAATCTAGTCAAATTAACAATCAAGATGAATTGTAACAGCATAC
>NW_008390732.1:0-230 GCF_000622305.1 Nannospalax galili
TAAAAATATCCCATTGAGGTGATGGCTGGTCCTGGGAATTCTTAAGTAAAAAATATTTTGCTACCTGGTGGAGCCATTTTATATAATGTTCAAGCTTACCTGATTGGTTGATAAAGTAGCAGCATTCTTCACCAAAAAAAATACAGGTTCCCAGTTTTTCTGCAGTTAACAGATCCAGCGCTCATGTGTTCTTGAGGGCAACTTTGGCTAGGGAGGATATTTGCTGTTGT
>NW_008390733.1:0-230 GCF_000622305.1 Nannospalax galili
CCTGTTTCTGAGCCCACTTCTACCTTACCTAAGGAGATACACCCTTCCCATGTTTTTCCCACCCCACCTTAAACCTAGGATACCCTCCTTGTCACCCTGCTTGAGATCTCCAGACTACCCTGTTATGTCAGAACTCCATCCACTGGAGGAATGATTTTCCAAAACATAAACAGTTTCTTGTCTCTCTACTCTGTCCACACTCCTGACTTGAGGCTAGCCTCCCTCCTGAC
>NW_008390734.1:0-230 GCF_000622305.1 Nannospalax galili
TGCATGTATGACTACATGTATTCATGTTCACCCAAGTATGCAAAAAAAAAAAAAATGCACACACATGCACAGCACACACATGGAAAAGACAATTAAAAAATCACAAATAATGGGTAAAAGTTATATTCAGCACATATATTTGTATTGTGTCAGCTTTCTGGTATGGTATGGAAGACCTGAGATAATGAGGATAAAGAGGAAATGATTGGGCAGCAATGCCTTCGCTGGTA
>NW_008390735.1:0-230 GCF_000622305.1 Nannospalax galili
TTGCAGGTAAATGGATGGAACTAGAAACTGTTATACTAAGTGAAATAACATGGACTCAGAAAAAAATTGACGTACATTGTCCCTCATATGTGGACCTTAGAACCAAATCCTGATAAGTGAATATGTATGCAGACATATCTACAGTATCCAGGATAATGGAAAGGAACCAGTGAGGTAACGGAAAAGAAAGAACCTGAAAGAGAAGAATAGTAGGAAACAGGCCTTAATAA
>NW_008390736.1:0-230 GCF_000622305.1 Nannospalax galili
CTGAGAGCTTACGAAACACCAAAAAGATCAATAATAAGAAACAATTTTGAACCCTTAATAAGAATCTCTGAACACAGGAAAGCAAGCTCACAACCATATTGAGACACTGAGTAATTCTACCAGATGTTTCAAGAACAAATATTGATGTCCTCCAAATATTCCATAAAACAGACAGGGAAGGAACCATTCCAGATTCGTTCTGGAACCAAAACTAATTTGATTACCTATCA
>NW_008390737.1:0-230 GCF_000622305.1 Nannospalax galili
GGGGTATGTTGCAGGTATGTGAAGATTTTTTTTAAAGGCTAGAAAACCTTCTGCCAGCTTTGGACAGGAACCCAGAACCCAGAGAGGGGGCATGGCCACTTTGCATAATAAAAGATATGCCCCAGGCATGAGAAGCTGAAAAGGCTACAGAGGTCCTAGCAGATCCAGTTACAGAGTGTGAGAGAAAAAAAGCTGGACATTTTAACTTGTGTAAGGTCCAAGGACTCAGA
>NW_008390738.1:0-230 GCF_000622305.1 Nannospalax galili
GTGACCCCCTCTGGCCTTAAAATTGGGTAAAATTATTTCCCCAAATGTTAACGTCCATCTTCTCCCAGCAGCATGACCTGACCACGCGCCCTCAGCTACCAGTGGAAGGCTGGCTGCCATTACTAACTAGGATCTTCCCAAACCCACTCTGTTCGTACCACCATATCTCCACAGAGGGGCCTATTGACCAGTGATTCTCTTCCTCATTGCCATCCTGCTCCTCGTGGGAT
>NW_008390739.1:0-230 GCF_000622305.1 Nannospalax galili
AAATATTTTCAACATTTCTTTCGGTTGCTGTTTTTATACAGCCCAGGCCCGACTGCCCAGGCTGGCACTCCTCAGACTAGGACAGGCTCTCCCTCAGCAATTGGCAATCAAGAAAATGCCCCATAGACACGCCCACAAGCCAATCTGAGGAAAAATTCCTCAGCTGAGAGTCCCTCTTCCCAGGTGACTCCAGTTTGTGTCAAGTTGACAGAAACCAACCAGCACAACTG
>NW_008390740.1:0-230 GCF_000622305.1 Nannospalax galili
CCCAATGCCCCAATATTCCATCACAATGCTCAAATATGTCTTCATAATGCCAAACTGTGACATCGCAATTCTCCAATATGTCCTCACAGTGCTCCATTGCGCCATTCCACTCCTCAGTGTGCCATAGCAATGCACCAATGTGTCACCACAATACACACTGTGACATCATAATGCCCCAATGTGCCAACACAGTGCTCCAATGCGATATTACAGTGTTTCATGTGTCAATA
>NW_008390741.1:0-230 GCF_000622305.1 Nannospalax galili
TGTTGGCCCAGGAGAAGTGCTCGATCAATATTGGTGATTATTGGTACGAGTAACATATTCTTGAAGCCTCCTGTCAATTCTGGCCTTAGTCTTCTCCACCCCCTCCCCAACCAGGCACAGCCATTCACTTGAGGAATGTTGGAGGATCAAGATCATGCTTCCTAAGCTCTTAAATACAGTCCTCTTTTGCTCCCTCAGCCCTCAGGAAGGGAGGAACCCAGATTCTCTAG
>NW_008390742.1:0-230 GCF_000622305.1 Nannospalax galili
AGCTTAAGAGCACTGGCTACTCTTCCAGAGGTCCCAGGTTCAGTTCCCAGGACCCATATGGCAGCTAACAAGCATCTGTAACTCCAGTTACAGGAGATCCTTTTCTGGCCTCTGTGGGCATTGTACAATACAGGTGTCCTTACACATATGCAGGCAAAACAGTCACACATATAAAATAAAAATAAATTTAAAAAATGAAAAAATAGGAGCTGGAGAGATGGCCTAGTCTC
>NW_008390743.1:0-230 GCF_000622305.1 Nannospalax galili
TGCACAACTAAAACGGCAGGAGACACGACCATCTGCACGTCAGAGTGGACACGTTACACGACCATGTGCTCTTCTGATGGCGCAGCTGACAGGACCACGTGCACGTCGGAGGTTGCAGGTGACACGACCATGATCAAGTCAGAGGGGCCATGTGACACGACCAAGTGCATGTCAGAGTGGGCAGGTGACAAGACCATCTTCAAGTCAGAGGAGGCAGGTGACACGACCAA
>NW_008390744.1:0-230 GCF_000622305.1 Nannospalax galili
TATGCCACAATAAGGAAGAGCACCTGGTCTCACCTCCAAGACTGCTAAGTCCATAGAATGCTGATTATTGAAATGCAAGGGAGTCCAGCTCCCGCGCTGGGGCCCTCACATGTCTATGTAATGACCGAGTCTGAATACATTGTGTGCACAGTCCTGTCTCTCAGGTGCTCTCTTCACTCGGCGCTTGGCTGAGAATGTGAGGGCGCTTTTTGTGGAACTGAGGCCCAGGT
>NW_008390745.1:0-230 GCF_000622305.1 Nannospalax galili
GAGCTCTCTGGACATGGTGGACTGCAACCTTAGCAGCAGGGTCCCCCAACAGTTTGTACTGTAGATAAGCTCAACTGAACCTTGTGCTTTTCCTGTAACCTCAGCATAGGACCATCAATCCTCACCACCCTTCCTTGATGTCAAATCAAAATGATACATGAATGCATGTTTGTATGTTTACACATCAAATTCTACAACAGTGCTTAGCTCACTGAAAACACCGAGAGAGA
>NW_008390746.1:0-230 GCF_000622305.1 Nannospalax galili
ACTGTTCTATAGCTAGTCAACTCCTGAGTCTGGCAATGTTTGAGTTGGCTTTGCTTTGCATTTAATTTCTATTATTCAGAAACACTACAATGTCTGTAGACTCGAATTAGATGATACTACTTAAGTAATTTCTCAGCACAAAAGTCAAATTGTGATTCCTTTGGCATGCTTTTATAAAATGGCTAACATAATGTAAACATTTAAAAAACATGCACATGTATAGTGCATAT
>NW_008390747.1:0-230 GCF_000622305.1 Nannospalax galili
CCGGTCTAGTTTCAGCCTTACCCTCAGCTGCGCTTCCAGAAGGATAGCTAGGCAAAGATCCAATGCAGATGACCAGGCTGGGCTGGTTCCTGGGGTTCAAATGTAATCAGATCTGACTCAGGGCTCTGGATGTCCATGGGAGAAATGTCCATCTTGTAATCTCTTTTGTTTGTTTGTTTATTAGAACAAAGGCTATGCAATGTAGTTCAATTGCATTCTTTTTTTTTTTT
>NW_008390748.1:0-230 GCF_000622305.1 Nannospalax galili
TTTAGTATTGAAAGAATTCTAAATCACACTGTACTCATTTGTCTGTTTTCCATAAACGAATCCATTAATTATTACAATGACTCAATTTTGTACTGATGTTTTTCCAGTCAATTTTAAATAATTCAGAGAAAACCCCAAGACATTAAGTTTAAAATATAAATAAAATACACTAGGAGATTGAAATAAAAGAAATAAACTGAATCAAATATTTCAAAACTCTGAACATCTTT
>NW_008390749.1:0-230 GCF_000622305.1 Nannospalax galili
CACCCTTAGAGAAAACTGACTCTCCCTCTCCCAGCAGCTGTCACTTGCCATTAGTTCCTCAGCTGGGACTGGGATTGCTTGCCTACCTTCCCCATCCATGCTGGGCTTTTCTCTAGCTTGATCTTGGCCAGATCTCGTGCATGCTGTCACCAGCACTGTGGGTTCATGTGTGCAACTGCCCTGTTGTGTCTGGGAAACTGTTTCCTTGTATTCATCCACCACCTCCGGCT
>NW_008390750.1:0-230 GCF_000622305.1 Nannospalax galili
TCCAGCCCAACACAGGATTTGAGATTCTTTAACTCATGGGCATGGGAGCCTCTATCAGTTATAATTTTTAAAAAATGACCAGGGCAACTTATAGAAGGAAAAGGTTTTTGGGTATATGGTTCCAGAGGGATAAGAGTCCATTATGGCAGGGAACATAAGGTGGGGAGGCAGGGCAGGAAGCAGCCAGAGCAGAAAGCTGAGCGCTCACATCTTTAAGCACTTGCCAAAAC
>NW_008390751.1:0-230 GCF_000622305.1 Nannospalax galili
AAGTAGAAAGGAACCACAAGGATGGAGCTTTAGGGAGGGGTATAGGATTCACCCTCTATCAGGTTGGAAACAGGAAAAATGGAGGAGCTTCAACTTGTAAGGATGGAGGGAGGACTGCACAGATAAAGAGAGAGGAAGGAGAGATAATACTTTGAATGTCTGAAAAATCCATGGGGAAACATATTAATTTATAGACACACTTCAAAATTCTATCTATCCATCCATCCATC
>NW_008390752.1:0-230 GCF_000622305.1 Nannospalax galili
ACAATATTGAACTCAGTATAAGCCCTGTAAGACATAAAATTGAATGAATGAAAAACTCATTTTTAATGCAACTAACATTTAGATATTTCCACATGAATCTCTAATCTCTATATATCTAGTTATTACTAGTCATAGCCATTTGGGATGCGGTATAAAGATGAATAAGATTGTTTGGCATATTCTGTATGACATACACACAAAAAGTCAATCAATAAAAAATGAGTTATATT
>NW_008390753.1:0-230 GCF_000622305.1 Nannospalax galili
CTCAATCTCTTTCTTTAGAGTTTTGAAATTTTCGTTGTAGAGATCTTTAATGATTTTTGTTAGGTTTATTCTGAAATATTTTATTTTTTTAAGGCAGTTGAGAATGGGAGGGTTTCCTCGAGTGCTTTTTCTGATTTCTTGTTACACAGAAAGGCTAATGATTTTGTAAGTTGATTTTATATCCTGCCACTTTACTAAAAGCATTAGTCAATTATAAAAGTTTTCCAGTG
>NW_008390754.1:0-229 GCF_000622305.1 Nannospalax galili
TTTTATGTGTATGAGTGTATTGCCTGCATGTATGTGAGTGCACCCGTGTGGAGGTCAGAAGAGGGCTTCAGAATCCCCTGGAACTGGAGTTATGGACAGTTCGTAGCCATCATGTTGGTGCTGGGAATCAAACCCGTGTCCTCTGCAAAAGCAGTCAGTGCCCTTAACCTCTGGGCCATCTTAACCATTACAGAATGATTCCAATAGAATATCCAAACACTAAGAAAAA
>NW_008390755.1:0-229 GCF_000622305.1 Nannospalax galili
AACAGGAAATGTATTCTCAGCAGGTTTCACTAGAATCCAGGATAAACCAAGCTAACTAGAATGCTCTGGAAGTAGCAGAACCAGCTCCACTTATCTGCTCACCTTCGGAGGCGGAGGCGCTGCCTCACAAACAAAGCTGAAGGTTACTTTTTAAAAAACCCGGCATGGCCCGGTGTGGTCACGCCTTTAATCCCAGCACTTGGGAGGCAGAGGCAGGCAGATCTCTGTG
>NW_008390756.1:0-230 GCF_000622305.1 Nannospalax galili
CTGGAAGTTTTCTTCGAAGGCCTAAAAATATAAAATCCTATCAGACAAATATTAAATATTAAATACATTAATTTATTTCTAGTATCTATAAAAATTCCATTTCAATAAAGTCATCTGTAGGAAAATTAACCTATAAAGTAGGAAGAGTAATGCTAAGGTACAAAGTATACCACTACTACAATCATAAAAGTAAGAGATTAGGGCTGGAGAGATGGACAGATGGTTTAGTT
>NW_008390757.1:0-230 GCF_000622305.1 Nannospalax galili
CAGAAGAAAATCCCATCTTCAACTGTTGGTGGGAATTTGTCTGCAATGGGTCCTGTCAGTCCTCTGTCTCTTTTTGGCCTTTCACATCAGTAATCAAGCAAAATAAAGCAGTACTGAATAGGAGGCCACCACCCAGCCTTGTAAGATGTGGCCTTGGCATCCAAACACATAGATTCTTCCTAGGAACACTCACAAGAGACTTTTGTAGTTGCTGGTGGTTTTGATGAATC
>NW_008390758.1:0-230 GCF_000622305.1 Nannospalax galili
CCTTAGTTAGGCAAGATCTTTGTGAAGTAGGAGAGGCTTTGGCAGATATAAATGACTTAAACCAGTGCGTAAAACATGTCTGTAAAATAATAGAGCAACCTAAAAGAGATATATATAAAAAAAACAAAATAAAAAGGTCTGTTTGGTTTACCTGAAGGCAATGTGATAAGATTTATGTCTAGCCCAAGTTCCTAAAGAAAAAATTGTCAAAAAGCCAAATTCTGTGCTAA
>NW_008390759.1:0-230 GCF_000622305.1 Nannospalax galili
GAAAGGGCAACTGAAGCTTTATGATCAGGGCCACTCTCTGATGTTAGCTGAAGGCTCCTAGTCCTCTGAAAGGACCCTGCCTGCCTGCCTGGGTGTCAGCAAAGACCTCCTATCTATATGTCTCTTTACTACAAAACCTGGTAACACATCGACCAGTTAAAAACCATTAGGGTGGTTGCCGGTTCTCTGAAATTTATGGTCAGGCTTGCACTCTGGACTAGTTAGGAATC
>NW_008390760.1:0-230 GCF_000622305.1 Nannospalax galili
TAAGAGATTGGATCACATCTCACCAACACATATGTAACAGAGTGAACTGGAATGTGATAAGGCTATAAACTTTCAAAGACTGCCTCCCAGTGACAGCCTCGATGCCTGTGCCTCCCAAATGTTTCACAACTTACCCAAAACAGTGCCACCAACTAGGACTAAGTGCTTAAATACATGAGCCTATGAGGGAAATTTCTTAGTTCGGACCACCAGTCTCTTAGTCAACTCCT
>NW_008390761.1:0-230 GCF_000622305.1 Nannospalax galili
ATCACAACTTTACAATATGATTTCACAATGTTCCATTGGGCCACCACAATGTGCCATTGTGACATTCCAATGATCCATAGTGTCGTCCTCATGTTCAGTATGCAAAAGGGTGCTCAGTGTCCCTTCACAGTTCACAATGTTCCATTGGGCCACCACAATGTGCCATTGTGACATTCCAGTGATCCATAGTGTCGTCCTCATGCTCAATATGCAAAAGGGTGCTCAGTGTC
>NW_008390762.1:0-230 GCF_000622305.1 Nannospalax galili
TAGGGAAATGCAAATTAAAACCACCCTAAAGTGTCACCTTACCCCAATCAGACTGAATTGTATCAAGAGAACAAATGATACTAAATGCTGGAGAGGACGTGGAGAAAGGGGAACTCTCATTCACTGCTGGTGGGACTGTAAATTCATGCAACCTCTATGGAAAAAAGTGTGGAGAACTTTTTAAAAAACTAAAAATGAACTTACCATATGACCCAGTTATACCACTCCTT
>NW_008390763.1:0-230 GCF_000622305.1 Nannospalax galili
CAGCTCCTTTTCTTATGGAAGGTCTATGGTCAGTTTTATAATCCTAGGCAAGCAGGTGCAACCAAGCATGAGAAGGAGGCTTTCGCCTACAGCTTGCCAGTCTCGCTTGCCAGTTGGAGGACAAGTCTACCTAACAGCTATACACCCAGTTTCAGTCACAGGTTTAATAGATGCAGAATGGTATTAAGATTATCTGTGACTGCTGGCAAATGTCCTTTATATTTCTCTGT
>NW_008390764.1:0-230 GCF_000622305.1 Nannospalax galili
TATCTTTCCTGTTATACTACACTGGAGGAAAATTGGGAAATCCTGTTATTACCAAACTAGTTCCTTCAGGGGCTGGAGAGATGGCTCACTTGGCAAATAAAATGCTAGGTATACAAGCCTGAAGATATAAGTTCTGATCTCTAGCACCCACATAGAAGCTGGGCATGATGCTGAGTGTAACCCATGGTGGAGTGGAGGAATGAACAGACCAGTGAATCCCTGAAACTGAT
>NW_008390765.1:0-230 GCF_000622305.1 Nannospalax galili
TCTATCTATCATCTATCTATCAATCACCATCTATCTATCATCTATCTATCTTCATCATCATCATCTAGCTATCATCTATCTATCATCTATCTATCATCTATTTATCTTATCTATCTATATATCTATCATCTACCTATCTATCTATCTATCATCTATCTATCTATCATCATCTATCTATATATCTATAATCTATCTGTCTATCCACAAAGAGTAGAAAAACTTCATAAATA
>NW_008390766.1:0-230 GCF_000622305.1 Nannospalax galili
AAGCTAGGAACTGGACATGAGGCTTGTGAGAGCTGTGGGTGGGTCCCCTGGTAGGACCGCCAGTCTTTTCACCTCCTGTCTTCTCTTTTGGATGAGGCTTCTGCTTCTCCTCCACCCGCCCTACAGCGCCAAGGCTAGAGCTGTGTTGAGTCTGGCTTTCTTCTTTCTCCTCTTTTGCCTTTTCTGCGTCTCTGTGCTTTTCAGCTATCCCATCATTCCTTTTGCAGATG
>NW_008390767.1:0-230 GCF_000622305.1 Nannospalax galili
CTCAAAATGAATTTAGTAAAGTGAAAACGAATGAAGGGAAGCATTTCGCATTAACCACATTCCTTATGAGTTCTATGTAAAAGGGTCTTGCAGTCAATGTCAGTCAGGTTGTCTAAGAAAAATATGTGTTGCTTCTATATCTGAGTGCTTGCTTTCCTGTAGAATGCACAGTATTTCTCACAATGTATTTACTACAGTGAAAACGAATGAACAGAAGCATTTTGCATTTA
>NW_008390768.1:0-230 GCF_000622305.1 Nannospalax galili
TTAAAAATAAACATCTAAAAAATTCCCACAAAATATATTCAATGTCTCCTTGAAGAAAAACTATAGAACACATCTAAAAAAGTTAAAGAATTAAATGAACACATTATGACAGGAACAAGAAGACTCAATTTTGAATGATGATGTTAATTCTCTCACAGTATGATCTATATAGTCAGTGAAATTTCTATTAAAGTATTCACTTTGCAGAAATCAAAAATCCAATCTAAAAC
>NW_008390769.1:0-230 GCF_000622305.1 Nannospalax galili
GATGA
Organism: Nannospalax galili; assembly: GCF_000622305.1. Lineage (NCBI taxonomy): Eukaryota > Metazoa > Chordata > Mammalia > Rodentia > Spalacidae > Nannospalax > Nannospalax galili. Next base: position 6 of record NW_008390769.1, read on the forward strand.
CACATTGGAGCATTTTGATGACCCATTGTGGGATGGTGAGGGGATATTGATCACTGCGTTTTCATATATAGCATAGCGACAACACAGTGGATCATTAAAATGACACAACTGCACACTGTGATGGCAGAATGAGCATTGTGTTGGCACAATGAAACTTTGAGAAGCCATATTGTAACATTGTGCTGGAACATTGGCGCAATATAATGGCACAAGGGTCCATATTGT
>NW_008390770.1:0-230 GCF_000622305.1 Nannospalax galili
AATTATATCTAGCACAGATCTGTGAGCAACTACTAATGCCTGTTTTTCCAGAATATGGAAAACAGCATATAATATATTACATTGGATTCCTCTGGGAAGGAAAGACATACAGTGCCAGCTGGGGGCCTTGTGTACTAAGCCTTGGTAATACCACCTCTCTGCTTTCTTGCATCATCTTGTTCTCCTACAGTTTAGGGATCCCTGTCCCTAGCCACTCAATGGGTCAGTTA
>NW_008390771.1:0-230 GCF_000622305.1 Nannospalax galili
TTCATATATTAAGGAAGCCAGAGTCAAAATCCTAGCACTTTATTTTGTAATATTGACAGAGCAATATCAAAGTTCATATGAAAAAGTAAAAACACTAGAAATAACAAATAGAATTGAAAAAGAAAAAAAGTCAGATTTCTTGTAGTACCTAGCTCTAACAGTTACTATAGACATCAGCAATTGAGACAGATAGAACTGAGGAATTCAGACAAACAGATCAATGGAGAATA
>NW_008390772.1:0-230 GCF_000622305.1 Nannospalax galili
CAGAATGGCCTGGCACTTATGGACCTGGGGCAAGACCGCTGGCCCCTGAGGCATGGGTGAAAGCTAGTGGTGACTATGGTCATGCCACGGGAACAGTCTTATAGGTCAGGCTCTGAGCCAGTGGTGCAGAGCTGCAAGGTGCAGAGCTGAGCGGTGCGGAGCTAGGCACTGGGTGCTTGTTTCTTTGTAAGTCACTCCCCTCCCTCCCCACGATAATAATAAATGCACAT
>NW_008390773.1:0-230 GCF_000622305.1 Nannospalax galili
CCTCACCTCCAACCCGTCTGTGCACTCCCCACACTCCCCAGCACTTTCCCTTCAAAGGGTTGCTGGGTTTTTTTCAGCTTTCATTTGGAAAAAATTTCAGACTTCGAAAAACATGCAAAAATATTGTGATTGGTTCATGTACAGTTGTCATCCAGGTTTCCGAGTTGACAGCATCTCACATAACCAAAGTGCAATTATCACAACTGGGAAATTAGCCTGAGCCTCATGTC
>NW_008390774.1:0-230 GCF_000622305.1 Nannospalax galili
TGAAAAGTAATTTCTATATTTCAAGTTTAAAATGAAATGGTAGTTCCATCTCAGAGGCACTGCTGTCTCTGACAGACAAGAGATGGGCAGTCCTCCTCTTCTGGGTAGGATTGTATGCTAATTGAAAACAAACACTGGCCTGAATCTTCATTATTATTCAATGAGTGATATACTAAGCATCATCTACCTGTCTTGAAATATTTACTTCCACAATTTTTCTAAAATATTAA
>NW_008390775.1:0-230 GCF_000622305.1 Nannospalax galili
GACTGCTTGAAAAAAGTTTTCCTCCTTTCAAGGATCTGCTAAAATTGAATTTAGCATTGTCTGTCCTTTGTTGTCTGGGTGGTGGGGCCAGACTCACATCTGACCTAAGCAAGGAGTGATGGACAGTTCGAAGCAGGCATTACTACAGCCTAGTCCGACCAACTGAAGGCAAAGCTGGGTTTTTTCTTCTCCCATAGTGTCTGCTCTTGCAGTTTCTTTCTCTTTTATAT
>NW_008390776.1:0-230 GCF_000622305.1 Nannospalax galili
ACAATGCCCAATTTGCCATGAATCTCCCCCGATGTGTCATAATAATGCTCAAAAGTGTCATCCTAATGGTCATTGTCTTGTTACAGTGCATCAATGTGACATCATAATGCCCCTTTGTGGCATTACAATATACCTCACAGTACAACAACAATGTCCAATAGGCCATCATAATGCTCCAGTGCATCACAACATGGAATCAAATTGTTTCATTGTGCCCTGAAATCCCAACT
>NW_008390777.1:0-230 GCF_000622305.1 Nannospalax galili
ACTAAGCAGAATATATCCAAAAATGGCTACAACAAAGACAGTAATGTGTCAATGTCGACATTCATTGTAGAGCAAAAAAATCTTCCACAGCAATGGGATATCACACAACTCGGGCACTTTTCTGGAGTCATATAAATATCAGACTCTAAAGAGGCTTCCAATAATCAAGAGGCAGCTATCATCTGTACACAGACTGCCCTGTTCATGATGGCCTCATAGTGTAGTGGGAG
>NW_008390778.1:0-230 GCF_000622305.1 Nannospalax galili
AAACTGTAGTCAAGGTACCAAGGACGGTCAAGTTCCTTCTTCAGTCTGTGCTAATGATGAATGGAGGCTGTTTCAGGCCCCTGTATCTTTTCTCCTGCATCCCGCATTTGGAGCCATACCCCGTGCACTGATGCTAAACAACAAGGAAACCGTTTCACACGTTGCAGTATTGACATTTCGTCCAGCAGCTGTAATGCAAAGCCTTTGTTTTTATTTGTAGCATTTCAAGA
>NW_008390779.1:0-230 GCF_000622305.1 Nannospalax galili
ACTAAGCAGAATATATCCAAAAATGGCTACAACAAAGACAGTAATGTGTCAGTGTCGACATTCATTGTAGAGCAAAAAAATCTTCCACAGCAATCGGATATCACACAACTCGGGCACTTTTCTGGAGTCACATAAATATCAGACCCTAAAGAGGTTTCCAATAATCAAGAGGCAGCTACCATCTGTACACAGACTGCCCTGTTCATGATGGCCTCATAGTGTAGTGGGAG
>NW_008390780.1:0-230 GCF_000622305.1 Nannospalax galili
CTGTAGTCGACAGTGGCCTCCAACTCATGGCAATTCTCCTGTATCAGCCTGTCAGGTGCTGGGATTACAGCCTGAGCACCCCTGCTTTTGCATATTTTCTGTCTAGTGTGTAACTGGTAGGATTACAGTGACATTGGCAAGGAATGACACAGCAGCAGCAAACTGAACAGACTGCCAACGCTACTTCTATGTTGCACTTGAGGACTCCGAGGACCTTTTGAAGACCTTGC
>NW_008390781.1:0-230 GCF_000622305.1 Nannospalax galili
ATTGCTTTTCAGCTTCTCAAAACTCATCATTTGTCTTTCTGGAAGGTGGTGTTTGCAAAAGGTGTTTCTCCACCATCTGGATACTCATTTCTGCGTTAATAGGAAACCGGTTAGTTTCGGTTTCCATTTCCCTCACATTCTTCTTTCACCAAAAGGAATAAGTAACTCCCATTTCAGCTTTGGTTACACAGCCTGTATAATGATGAGAATAGCCCTTCATATTTGCCCAT
>NW_008390782.1:0-230 GCF_000622305.1 Nannospalax galili
CCCTACTTATCAAAACCCAAGTGAACAAACAGAATCCTTTCTAGTATCAACAACAGATCTCAACTAAATTCATCTTGCCTTTTATAAGATTTCGTGATGTCCACTAACAATTTATAATATGTCTGAGTATTTTTAGTATAACCATAATGCAGATGTCCAAATGCAAAATTCAGAAAATGGGAAACAGAAGGTTTTGTTGACATGTCCTGCGTTTGAAAGAAAGAACAGAG
>NW_008390783.1:0-230 GCF_000622305.1 Nannospalax galili
AACTGCAACAGAAATGCCACCTCCCTGCAGAGCTCCTGGGCAGTGACAGAGGCCAAATACTTGTTTCCCACCCATCAGGGTGAGGTGGTAAAACAGAGAAGCCAGGTGACCGAAAACACACAATCCCCAGCATCATACAAGTGCTTTCTCAGCTTCCAGTACTCAGAATCAAAAGGAAATGGGTCAGTCTGCTTTCCAGAGCAGGCACAGATTCATTGATCCAACAAATA
>NW_008390784.1:0-230 GCF_000622305.1 Nannospalax galili
CGTGGGATTGCGTGCCCCAGACGGCGTGGCCCACCGCGGCGTAGGAGGCCACGATGACCGCGGACGGCACCAGCAGGATGACCACGCGTGCCGCGAACGTCCGGCTCTCGGTAGCGCTGCGGCCCCCGCGGAGGCCAGCTGCAGCAGTGCGGGCGGCCGCGCGGTCCAGGACCATCACCGCCAGCAGCGCGCAGTCGGCGGAGCCCAGCGCCAGCGAGGCGCACAGCTGC
>NW_008390785.1:0-230 GCF_000622305.1 Nannospalax galili
TCACAGCAGATACATCCCCAACACCATGGGGCCAGACTCTAATCACATCCTGCATAGTGGCCAACATAAGACCCACCTTTCAACACATTTTCTCAAGTCCCTGCTCATTACCTGATCTCCCTCTATAACAGCCACATGCTAGTCACCCACAGTCACCCTTGGCCAGTCTGTACAGGGTCTGACCCCCTCCCCAAAGACCTGCCTACTCCACAGGTTATACAACCCCTGCT
>NW_008390786.1:0-230 GCF_000622305.1 Nannospalax galili
CAACTTGTATCATCTTCAGCACCACGTCCGTGATGTGCTGGTCACTTGCACCTCGGCCCTGGGAGCAGAGGAAGTCATTCAGGAGGAAGCCCCAGGCTACCAGGACTCAAGAAACTTGACACATGTCACACCCAGGTTCAAGGAAGCCCTACGCCCAAGGATCTTTTACCTGGAGATCTCCTTGCCCTGGGGTCTACTCACCTGCACACCCTGTCTCCCGGGTAGTCCCG
>NW_008390787.1:0-230 GCF_000622305.1 Nannospalax galili
GCTTTAAGCCATGAAAGTTGAACACATATCTTAAAGTGCGAAGAAGCCAGCTATGTGGGAACCTGGGGAGAATGCTTTTCAATGAGTGAATTTTTAGTACTGTTTACATACATGATTAAGAAAAATGCTAAAAGTCTGAGTCCTAAACCACGTCTTGGTGGTTTGCTTTAGTCCTGCAGCATCTCACAGACTCTTATTGTCATAGGGACATGCATGAAGCTCTGTCCTAC
>NW_008390788.1:0-230 GCF_000622305.1 Nannospalax galili
ATCTATGTATCTATCTATCATCTATCATCTATCTATCTATCATCTATCTATTGGTGTTTTTGAGACAGGATCTCCCTGTAGCTCCAACTGGCTTGGAACTTGCTACATAGATGAGGCTGTCCTTGATCTCACAGAGATCTGCCTGTATGTACCTCCCGAGTGCTGGGATTAAAGGGTTATGCTACCACACTTGGCTCTTACATACATACATTTATAAACACACACACACA
>NW_008390789.1:0-229 GCF_000622305.1 Nannospalax galili
GGTCCTGTCACCTGCCCTCTCTGACGTGCACATGGTCGTGTCACCTGCTCTTTCATGTACACATGGTCATATCACCTGTCATCTTTGATGCTCACATGGTTCTGTCACCTCCCATCTCTGCATAAATATGGTCGTGTCACATGCCCCCTCTGACGTGTAGATGGTCGTGCACCTGCCTCTCTGACGTGCAGACGGTCGTTTCACCTGCCCCCTCTGACTTGCACATGGT
>NW_008390790.1:0-230 GCF_000622305.1 Nannospalax galili
GCCATTTGTGGTCTTTTCTGTTCCTAGTCCTTTGTTGCATGAGGGAACTTCGTTAATGAGAGTTGAGAGATTCATTAGTGACCTCTTTACCCCTGTTCTATATTCTGCGAAACTTAGGTGTAGCCATTACGTTGTAGATGTATCACTTAGGCCTGGATACTTCATAGACAATGTCTGTTTGAACAGTTGTGGTTTGTGGTAATAGTCTCCATCTGGTGCAAAAGAAGCTC
>NW_008390791.1:0-230 GCF_000622305.1 Nannospalax galili
GAAGCCAGAGTGGTCTGCATCTAGATTCCCTATTGGCAATTTGGGTAACCTTTCCAGAGGATGGTGTGTTAAGAATAAGAGGTAGGAATTGGCTAGTCATTAGGGTAAAAAGACCCCTAAAAAACATACCCAGTTTCTTGGCTAAAACTCACAATATCCTTAGGCCTCTTAACAACATGCTCTGTTCCAAAGGCCAAAAATGTCAAAGGTATTTGGGAGCTTTTATCTAA
>NW_008390792.1:0-230 GCF_000622305.1 Nannospalax galili
AGGCTTATGGTTAGGGTTAGGATTAGTTTAAGGCTGAGGGCTAGGGCTAGTATTAGGGTTAGGCTTTGGGTTAGAGTTAGAGCTATGGTTACGTCTAGAATTATGTGTATGGTTAAGATTCAGTTTATGGTTAAAGTTTTTGTTAGGTTTCATGTTGTTTCTATGGTACATATTTAGGCTTAGTTTTAGGAGTAGTGTTACATTTAGGGTAAGATTTAGGTTTAGGTCTA
>NW_008390793.1:0-230 GCF_000622305.1 Nannospalax galili
AGTTTGGGTTTCAGAAGCTATCACAGGTTCCCTGGAGCCTCTTGGCCCTTGTGGCTTCAAGAGATGTTGCCTGGATGTACCTGCTGATTCTTATTTTCAGTCTCAGTGATTCCTTTCTCAATTCTGCCTGGGGCACAGGCACATGACTTGATGAGCTCCCTGTGAAGGGCACTTGAAGTCCCTCAGGGAACTTCTAAGAGAAAATGATAAAAGGTGATGAAGGCTAGTTT
>NW_008390794.1:0-230 GCF_000622305.1 Nannospalax galili
GGATGTTCTGTATGAAATACACACACAAAAAAATCTATAAATAAAAAAAATCCAAAGACGTACTAGGGGAAACATACTTGTTTTTCACAGTGCACAAGAAGAAAATAGTAGTCTAGGTAGTCTCAGGTGACAAAATGTCCATATTCTTTTATTTGTAATAAAAGGATACATGACAGAACCAACTTTTCACCGTATATCATGGCACATTAGATTATTTGGGCTTTCATTTA
>NW_008390795.1:0-230 GCF_000622305.1 Nannospalax galili
CCAAATCCAGAAGACCATTTGTGTTTAGGGACAAATTATACTATGAAGAGTGGCTGGGTACTCCGATGAGGGTCCATTGACCCTGCTTGTCCCTCCTTTAATGAAGGAGCACAATTTATGGTTTCTTTTAATAATAACTGAAAAATGTTTTGTTTGCTACTATCCCACTGTTTAAAAAATTTTAATCTTTCTTGTGCTTGCTGTGCATTTGTATATGTATTGGATGGGGT
>NW_008390796.1:0-230 GCF_000622305.1 Nannospalax galili
GTTGGTACTGGTCAGAGTGTTTTGTCACAGCAATGAAGAAACAAACTAGGAAATCATTCAGATGGAGATAGTTGTTGTGTGTATTGTGTAGATTATGTATATTTTAATCTGTCTAAATGGCTCCCTGTGTATAACAGAAGCAGCGAATTGGTTTTCTCATGTTTGTTTATTTCCATTAGGTCTCAGAAATCCCCATTGTGGGCAGCTGGTAGTTCACCAGCATCTCTATT
>NW_008390797.1:0-230 GCF_000622305.1 Nannospalax galili
CCATGCCTGAAATTAAGACTCACAATTTAGGTTCAATTCCAGGTTCAGATACTTTCTTCTCTGCCCCACGTACATAATCACTGTCTCCATGATCCCATGATCCATGGGAGGGCAACATCTGGCAGGAAATTACTCTCCCACCACACCCATTTGTCAGTATCCGGAGCCCTGGGGATCATACTGTCACTTCATTGGACAGGTGTAGGGACTGGATAGCAACCTCGTCTTGT
>NW_008390798.1:0-230 GCF_000622305.1 Nannospalax galili
CCATGCCTGAAATTAAGACTCACAATTTAGGTTCAATTCCAGGTTCAGATATTTACTTCTCTGCCCCATGTACATAATCACTGTCTCCATGATCCCATAATCCATGGGAGGGCAACATCTGGCAGGAAATTACTCTCCCACCACACCCACTTGTCAGTATCCAGAGCCCTGGGGATCACACTGTCACTTCATTGGACAGGTGTAGGGACTGGATAGCAACCTCGTCTTGT
>NW_008390799.1:0-230 GCF_000622305.1 Nannospalax galili
TGTGAGGGACATTGAGCACTATGTTTGCATATTGAGCATGGTGATGAAACAGTGGACCATTGTAATGACACAATGGCGAATTGTGATGCCACAATGAGCTTTCTGATGGCACACAGGGCATTGTGATGGTATAATGGAACATTTTAAAGTCATATTGTAGCATTGTTATGGCAAATTGCTGTATTGTGATGGCACAATGAGCATTGTGATGCCATATTTGAGCATTGTGA
>NW_008390800.1:0-230 GCF_000622305.1 Nannospalax galili
TTAGTTCTCTGACCCTTTCATCACATATGTATTGCATTCTGATTATAAACTCTGTCCCCTCCCACATCCCTCCCACCCTTGCAAATGCCATCTTATAGTCTTTTTTTAAAATATAGTTTCTCAACTTTTTTTAAAAAAGCTATTTAATAATCACGTAATTAGAAGCATTTCATTACAAGACCATTGACATATTCAATAACAATTTCCAGAGCTAAGATGCATCTCTTTCA
>NW_008390801.1:0-230 GCF_000622305.1 Nannospalax galili
CTGCACGTCAGCGGGGCAGGTGACACGATGATCTGCACATCAGAGGGGGCAAGTGACACTACCATCTGCACGTCAGAGTGGGCAAGTGACACGATCATGAGCACATCAGAGGGCGTAGCTGACATGACCATGTGCACGTCAGACGGGGCAGGTGACACGATCATCAGCACCTCAGAGTTGGCAGGGTACACAAACATGTGCAGGTCACAGGGGGCAGGTGACGCGACCAT
>NW_008390802.1:0-230 GCF_000622305.1 Nannospalax galili
GTCATAAAGCCAAGAGCTGCCTGGCTGTGCCACCGTGTGAGTGCCGGGCAGCCTGACCAAATTCTGCCAAGTGGCCACGGCTCCTGCTTCCTTTGGAGTGTTTAGAATAAAGTGATGTTAAAAGAAATGTGCCTCCGCAGTCCCTTACACATGAGGTGTTTTAGAAGGGAGTGTGTGTCGGGGGGGCGTGATTGTGGGGCGTGCTAGTTTGAAATCCTTTGGATTTCACA
>NW_008390803.1:0-230 GCF_000622305.1 Nannospalax galili
CGAAGGACTCTGGACTTTTAAACTCTGGAACTGTTGAAGGCTATGGGGGGGCAGTTCTTAAAAAGTTATTTTATAGTTTTCACAAAAAGATAAATATGACTTTTGGGACAAGGGATGGAAGAATTTAATGTAAAACACTGTGTTTGGGCGTCAAGTTGACAAGGGATGGAGCTGTGACACTTCATCTGTCACCTTAGTGAGACCTAGAATCCCTTGGGAGGCAAGTCTGC
>NW_008390804.1:0-230 GCF_000622305.1 Nannospalax galili
CTGTTAACTTTTAAAATTGATTGTCTCTGTTTCCCTCTTTCCTTTTCTCCCTCCTTTCCTCTTGCCACCCAGTACATCCCCTTTTAAATGACATTTGTATTCTTCATCTTTGGCAAAAAGTGCCACCGAACTACACAGTCTCCTCAGAGCAAAGCCATCCCAAAGACTCCCAGCTGCCATCGAAAGGTGCTTGCTTTTCAAAGAACTTCGATTTTGGTCTTTGAACTAAA
>NW_008390805.1:0-230 GCF_000622305.1 Nannospalax galili
CGAGGCTTGGCAGCCAGCCAGGGTGCCATCTTGGCCAGCTCGACCGTGCCTACTTCCCACACCATGGGATATCTTCCTGGGAGACATCAAGGAAGTCACCCTCTGATGATGTCCATTTCCCTCTTGAGGCCCATAAGGTGGCCTCATGGAAACCGTGTTCACTTTGGCCCCCAAGGTCGTAGATGATGTTTGCACATGGCTGCTGAATGTGCTCCTTTTCTTCTCCTCTT
>NW_008390806.1:0-230 GCF_000622305.1 Nannospalax galili
AGTAGGAGGAGGCCAGATGCTGCTGCATCCTCAGATGCAGTGGACAGCCCCATGCTCGGCCTGCACTGCCCATACTACCCATACATGAGTCGCCCTGAGGTCAATTCACACTTAGCTCGTGAAAGTGCAGTTGCTCTTGGTTTTCAGATATCTTTTTGAATTTTTATTTTTTAATTTTCTTCATTATTTTTATTTTATGTGTACGAGTGTATTGCCTGCATGTATGTGAG
>NW_008390807.1:0-230 GCF_000622305.1 Nannospalax galili
TGCCCTATGGTAGGGTAAGGCTAAGACCTTAGCAGACAGCCTGAGAGTGCCATTCTGGACTCCATCTGGCTTAGTCTCAGAGAACTCAGCAGACCACCTGAGAGTGCCAAAATTGGGCCTCCCCTTAGGAAACTTCCAAAATTGTGCTCTGAGTACTTGCTAGTAGGGTTCCAAAAGTGAGAAGGAAGCCTGAGTGTACCTGACTGGAGCCTGACTTGGGCTTCTGTTGG
>NW_008390808.1:0-230 GCF_000622305.1 Nannospalax galili
ACATTTACATATACACATAACAGAGGCACGGGGCATGGTGTGCTGGGTACCATATGTAGTGAACAGCTTCCGTTGGCCATTCCACAAACCACACATACTTACATATACACATAACAGAGGCATGGGGCAAGGTGTGTCGGGTACCACATATGGTGAACAGCTTCAGTAGGCCATTCTGAAAAGCACATACATTTACATATACACATAACAGAGGCACGGGGCATGGCTGT
>NW_008390809.1:0-230 GCF_000622305.1 Nannospalax galili
ATGTACAGTAGGCCATCACAGTGCTCCAATATGGAATCAAAATATTTCAGTTTGCCCTCAAATCTCAACTGTACCTTCACAATGCCCAATATGCCATCACAATAATGCTAAAATATGTCCTCAGAATGCCCACCTGTGACAGCACAATGTTCCAATAAGTCTTCACAATGCTCCATTGGGCCATCACACTCCTCAGTATGCCATAACAATGCACCAATGTGTCACCACAA
>NW_008390810.1:0-230 GCF_000622305.1 Nannospalax galili
ATGGCAGGAGTCGGGAGGTTTTGGGGGAATGGTGGGAACAGTGGGGCACTGTGACTAGGAAAGGAGGGAAGAGGGAGGCCAGATGGGAAAAAAAGGGTATAGATGAATGAATCTTGGGGGTCTAGGAAACCTAGAGGGAAAAGTGATACCCTAGAAACCCTATAAGAAATGCATGTAGAGTCTGAACATTTTTGCATATGTACACCTGGGAGCTGTTTGGACGGGAACAC
>NW_008390811.1:0-230 GCF_000622305.1 Nannospalax galili
TTTTTTTCTTTTAAGAAGGGGTCATTTGATAGCAAAGGTAACCCACATACTTTTATAGCAACATAGCAATATTAGACATTGGTCAATGTGATTTCAACAAACCAAGAGTAGCCAAACAACTTATTAGTCTTAAAGAACCCAACTTAGAGATAGTTGTGATGTGGCAATCACAGAACACTAAGAGATTAGCTACCCCAAGATGCTCTGAATGATATTTTAACAAGCAATGA
>NW_008390812.1:0-230 GCF_000622305.1 Nannospalax galili
GAGCTTGGAACAGTTATGCTGAAAGAGTTGTAGACAAAGGAGGCCTGGCTTGTAAAGCTTCAAAGGGAAGCAGAGACCATCAGGGCTGTTTGTGTGATATGTTGAATTGAGAATCTCTGGATTCTGGTTGGCTGGGGTGAAGAATCAGCTGGGATTAGGAAGAGACCAGAACCTGAAGTAAAACCTTTGCTTTGCTGAGACAATTGATGCTGGTTAGCTGGAGTTGAAAA
>NW_008390813.1:0-230 GCF_000622305.1 Nannospalax galili
AGCGCCTGGCTCTCCCCAGCGGTCCTTGCAGCAGCCATAGCGAAGAGCAGAGTCGCCCAGCGGTCGCAGAGCGGATGTGACAACCGACCGCGGAGGAGGACCGGGCGGGGACACCCCGCCGCGCTGGACAGCAGGGAGCACCGGAACGGTGAGTGGACCTGCCGGCTGGAGCTGAGGCTAGCCCAAAGGCGGCTGGTGCCGGGAGGGGCTCCTGAGGGGAAAGGACCCCG
>NW_008390814.1:0-230 GCF_000622305.1 Nannospalax galili
ATAAGTTCCTAGAGACAGTGATACTGAGGCATACAATCTTAGTCTGACTGCAGGCTTTGCCAAGTGTGGTGCTTGGGTAGGCTTAGTAGGTCTGTTCGTTGTGAGCACATTGATTTAACAGTAAGTTAGCACCTTTGTACCATATATACCTGATTGCCTCCTTGAAGCCACTTGAGGCTCCCTTTTCCTATGAGAATTTGCATGTGTTAAGTGAGGGACAGTGAAACAGA
>NW_008390815.1:0-230 GCF_000622305.1 Nannospalax galili
TCTTAGGCATTTAGGAATATAATATGTATAGGCATATTTTAACTAAAAAAAATTCTATATATACTAATGTCTGGTCTGCATGTACGTAAGTGCACCCACGGTCGTGCAATGCCCACAAAGGTTAGAAGGGGGTGTCAGTCCCCTGGAACTGGAGTTACAGATGGTTGTTAGTTGCAACATGGGTGTTGGGAACCAAACATGGGTCCTCTTCAAGAACAGTCAGTGCTCTT
>NW_008390816.1:0-230 GCF_000622305.1 Nannospalax galili
TAACAGTGTGGTGGCACATTAGATTAATATGATGAAATGTGGGTCAAAAGTATTGCCACATTGGAACAATGTAATTCCACATTTGAACATTGTGAAGCCACAATGGAACATTGTGGGATTATATTTTAACATTATGATGGCACATTGCATCAATATGATGGCACATAGGACGATAGTGTTGGCACATATGAGCATTGTTATGTTACAGTAGAGCATTGTGATGCCACATT
>NW_008390817.1:0-230 GCF_000622305.1 Nannospalax galili
TCCAAGACAACAGAACACCTAGAGATGTGGGAGTTAAAGCTGTGGGGAAACGATGCCTTCAGTCACACTACTGACTCTTTTACGTCAATTCATGGTAGGCAGGTATTTGAATTGCTGTATTTGCAGAAGCCTTATGGAAAGGAAGCCGGCTTTGCACCCTCAGCCGCAGAGGTCAGGGCCACTGTCCCCCAGGCTGTGGTATGGAGTCTTGGCAGAGCCCTTGACCCTTC
>NW_008390818.1:0-230 GCF_000622305.1 Nannospalax galili
GAACAGTCAGTGTTCTTAATTGCTGCACTGTCTCTCTAGCCCCCACTGTCTTTAAAATTTTTTAATTAATTAATTAATTAAATGTCCATGAGTATTTTCTTTGCATGTTTGAAAGTGTACCTCGTGCATGCAATGACGGCAGGAGCTAGAGGAGGATGTTGGACCCCTTGGAACTGGGGCAGTTGTTAGCCACCATGTGGGTGCTGGGAACCAAACCTGGGTCTTCTGCA
>NW_008390819.1:0-230 GCF_000622305.1 Nannospalax galili
GTGAAACTTATCAAGGAAAACATCTACTATAAAATGATAGATGAAGGAGGTGATGGATGAATCGGGTTGGTCAGGAGAAATCAGCTTATTAGCAAAGGAAGCCTCGTAGGGGACAGATTCCCTTCCAGGTAGGGAAAATGTCAGCACACAGGTTGTGAACTGGGGTCTTTTAAGGGGAGGGGCTTCAGGGGGTGCAGAAGGCAGGAAGATTTTTTTTTAATTGGGGGGGG
>NW_008390820.1:0-230 GCF_000622305.1 Nannospalax galili
GCCATTCCCAGCCAGGCAGTGCTCTTGTTCACAATCACCATTTCCCTGCACAGTTTTTCCACATGATTCTTTGTGACAGGAATGGGTGATCTGGTTTTCTGACTGCTTGAGGCACCCACTGGCACAGCTGTCTTCCACAAGCCTCTCCTAGTTTAGTTATGTCACTCTGAGGCCATTGTCCTATAACCCAGTCCTTACTTGAAAAACAGTATTGTCTTAATTGCTTCTGA
>NW_008390821.1:0-230 GCF_000622305.1 Nannospalax galili
ATTTGACATCACAATGCTGAATGTCCTCTCAAAAGCCCCCTAATGTGTCATTGAAAGGCTCTGTGTGCAAATATAATGCTCGAATATGTGAGCACGATATTCCAGTTTCATTTTACAAAGTCTCATGTGCTATCAAAATGACCCAAAATTATACCACAATGCTCCAATGTGTCACCACGATGCTCAAAGCAACATCACAATGCTCCAATGTGCCAAGACTATGTCTCCAT
>NW_008390822.1:0-230 GCF_000622305.1 Nannospalax galili
TGTTGTTGCTTTTCAAGTGTCTTGAGTTGCAATGTTAAGTCAGTTGTTTGTGTTCTTTCTGACTTTTTAATATAGGCACTTAGCGCTATAAACTTCCCTCTAAGGACAGCTTTCCTGTGTCCCAGAGGTTTTGTTGTGTAATACTGTCCTTTTCATTTAGTCCAGGAATACTTATATTCCTTTCTTAATTTCTCCTTTGACCCATTCATCATTCACGAGTGTGTTGTTTA
>NW_008390823.1:0-230 GCF_000622305.1 Nannospalax galili
CACAATGTTACAATATGACTTCACAATGTGCCATTGGGACATCATAATGCTGCTCAATGTGACATCACAATGTGCCATTGTGTCATTACAATAATCTATTATGTCGTCACTATGCTCAATATGCAAACACGGTGATGAAAGTCCCCTCACAATACCCCTATGTGACATCACAATGCCCCAATGTGTCATCACAATGCATCAAGGTGTCATCACAATGCTCCAATATGCCA
>NW_008390824.1:0-230 GCF_000622305.1 Nannospalax galili
TGCTCTGTCCTGGGACAGGTCCCTGAAGTGGCCTGGGTGGTCCTAAAAGGCTGCCGACTGGAAGCAGATTGGCTGCCACTTCCTGCTCTCTTCCTGTGGTGCCCAGTGTCTTGATCTGGACTGGGAGGAGGGGTGGCTCGTAGCCTGGAGCCGGAGCTCAAAGACTTGTTTGCTTTGTGTTGGCTCAGGGGCCACTCAGGTTCCTGGACTGCAACAACCTTCAGCAGGTG
>NW_008390825.1:0-230 GCF_000622305.1 Nannospalax galili
AAGAAGAAACTGAAAATGCCATGTCACTAGATGGATGATTTCATAATGCCAGAAGGTGCTATGCAGATGGTTGTGGAAAAAGGATCCCTATAATTCTGCTCAACAATGGACCCTGCATCCTGCACACTGGGAACATGCCAAGCAACGCCTGCTAGTACAATAATGGCTTTACTAACATTTGTACAACTGACAAATTTCTAATTGGATAAGGCCTGCTCCTAGGGGTGGAA
>NW_008390826.1:0-230 GCF_000622305.1 Nannospalax galili
TACAAAACCATCAAAATAAGAGAATTACCTAATACAACAAAATTGAAAGCAGTTTAAGACAGGCATCAAAGCAGACCATGGGTTTCTTTAAACTTATTTGCCTTTAATATTTGAGATATCACTAGGTCGAGCATTTTATTTTGTCCATTAGTGGAATTCTACTATCCTGTTTGAAATCGAAATGCTGAAATACTATGATCTGGAAATTTTTCAGTCATCACTTTTCTCAG
>NW_008390827.1:0-230 GCF_000622305.1 Nannospalax galili
AAAAAAAATAGCAAGTTAAACCTTAAATAGTAAAAGGAAGGAAACAATAAAGATGGAGATAGCTCAGTTGGTAAAGTTATGACTGTGCAGACACTAGAGCTTGGGTTTCAGTCCCAGAACCCATGTAAAAGGGCCAGGTGTGGTGGCACATTGTAAACACATATGTGAGGAGGAGACAGGAAGAGCCTAAGGTTCACTGCTAGCCAGCCTAGCAACAGAGAGAGTTCCAG
>NW_008390828.1:0-230 GCF_000622305.1 Nannospalax galili
GGATCTCTGTGAGTTCAAGGCCAGTCTGGTCTATATATTGAGTTCCAGACCAGCTGGGGGAGACTCTTTATCAAAAAGACCAGAGGTGGGTGAGGTGGAGGGAGGATCAGTAGAAAGCTAACAACACAGCACCTGGTTAAATCTGGAAAGGAATATGTAATTGCTTATATGGACAGCTAGCATTGCATTAAAGTATAACTGGGCTAGATGTGAATTAAGGACTCTTTTTT
>NW_008390829.1:0-230 GCF_000622305.1 Nannospalax galili
ACACACACATGCTTATGAATAATACAAGGAAATGAAAGACCTCTACAATGAGAACTTTCAGACCCTGAAGAAAGAAAAACAGGAGGACACTAGAAAATGGAAAGACATAGAGGCTCATGGATTGGGAGAATTAATATTGTGAAAATGATGAGCCAACCAAAAGCAATCTATAGAATAAAATGTAGCCCAATCAAAATGCCAGGGTCATTATTCACATACTAGAAAAAAAA
>NW_008390830.1:0-230 GCF_000622305.1 Nannospalax galili
GGGGGGGGGGACTTAAATGGAAGATACAAACACCAAAATCTAGTATTTTACATCTTGTTTGTATTCGTGCTTGAGAACACACCTCAGCACTAATATTAATTTTTCTAGGATCTGAACATTTATTTAGTAGCTTTTGATCAATAGATTTCCAAATATCTCAAAAAGTTTGATGCCAATTTATGTTGCCTGAAGCAGTATAAGGAAGATATATTATACCCTTGCCAGGATTT
>NW_008390831.1:0-230 GCF_000622305.1 Nannospalax galili
ACCTTTAATCCCAGCACTCGGGAGGCAGAGGCAGTCAGATCCCTGTGGGTTCAAGGCCACCCTAGTCTACATAGCAAGCTGCAGGCTATCTGGGGCTACAGGGGGACCCTGTCTCAAAAACAAACAAATAAAATCCTTCGTTTTATAAAAAATATTTTATTATTTTTATTTTATGTGCGTGTGTGTATTGCCTGCATGTAGGTAAGTGCATCCGTGTCGTGCAATGCCCT
>NW_008390832.1:0-230 GCF_000622305.1 Nannospalax galili
CAGAGTGGGCAGGTGACACGACCATCTGCATTTCAGAGGGGGCAGGTGACACGACCCTGTGCATGTCAGAGGTTGCAGGTGACACGACCATCTGCTTGTCAGAGGGGGCAGGTTACATGACCGTCTGCACGTCAGAGCATCAGGTGACAGGAACATCTCCCCTTCAGAGGGTGCAGGTAATACGACCCTCTTTACGGCAGAGAGGGCAGGTGACACAACCATGTGCACGT
>NW_008390833.1:0-230 GCF_000622305.1 Nannospalax galili
TGATACATTGATACATGATAGACAAACGATTGATAGATCGACGATGTATCGGTAGGTGATCAATTGATAGATGATGGACGGATCAATGACAGATCGATGATAGCTCGATAGATGAGATAGATTGTAGATGGATGGAAGCACGGCCGTGGGTGGCACCCGGGTAGACGGCAGGCCTCGTCCTCCGTTTTAAGGCCCCTCGGTGCCGTCCGCGTCGCAGGCGCAGAAGACCC
>NW_008390834.1:0-230 GCF_000622305.1 Nannospalax galili
ATTCCCAGCACCCACATGGCAGCTATAAACCGTCCTTATCTCCAGTTCCACGGGAATCCGCAGCCCTCTTCTGACCTCCACAGAATTGTGCGACATGTGTGCACTCACATACTTCCAGGCAATACACATGAAATAAAAATAATAAAATAAAATAAATAAGAAAGGAGTCATAACTAATTCTTAAGATCTCTTTATACTCAATGAAAAACATGAATTCTTTGCTAATTGAT
>NW_008390835.1:0-230 GCF_000622305.1 Nannospalax galili
TTTCATTTATCCTATTCGTGAGGCTTTCTCCTGTCATTTCTAATAGGCTTAGTGTTTCACTTTCTTCTTCATTTTAGCCTGAGTAGTCTTCAATGTTTCTAACTCTTTTTCTAAATTCATTCAGAAGTATATCCCTCTCTTCCTTCAGTTCTTTGATTTCTTTGTGTCTTCTTTAAATACACTGAATTCCTTTATTATGTTTATAATTGTTCTTTTGAGTTCCATTTCCT
>NW_008390836.1:0-230 GCF_000622305.1 Nannospalax galili
TGGATGTGAAGCCTTATACATGAGGTAAGGCATTGTATATTTTGTTCTGAATGTTACAGAAGGCTATCTGAAATATTATTTATTTATTATTTATTTATCTATTTATTTATTTACTTGCGTTTGCAGTTGTTCATGCTCCCATATATCTGCCACTCTGAGGGTGCGTGTGTGAATTTGCATGAGTTTGGAGGACAGGTCCACATGGGGCGTCTTCTCAATCACGTTTGAGC
>NW_008390837.1:0-230 GCF_000622305.1 Nannospalax galili
TGATACATTGATACATGATAGACAAACGATTGATAGATCGACGATGTATCGATAGATGATCAATTGATAGATGATGGACGGATCAATGACAGATCGGTGATAGCTCGATAGATGAGATAGATTGTAGATGGATGGAAGCGCGGCCGTGGGTGGCACCCGGGTAGACGGCAGGCCTCGTACTCCGTTTTAAGGCCCCTCGGTGCCGTCCGCGTCGCAGGCGCAGAAGACCC
>NW_008390838.1:0-230 GCF_000622305.1 Nannospalax galili
GGAGCACTGTGATAACACTTGGGGCATTGTGATGTCACACTGCATATTGTGTTGACACATTGGTACATTGTTAGGCACACTGAGCAGTGCGATTTCCAAATGGAGCTTTGCAAAAAAAATATTGGAGCATTGTGATGTCAGAGTTGGGCATTCTGAAGATATAGTTGAGCATTGTGATCGCATATTTGGGCACTGGGATGGCACAGTTTTGATTTGAGGGCACACTGAAA
>NW_008390839.1:0-230 GCF_000622305.1 Nannospalax galili
GCATTTTGTCCTCTGTTGGTGGTGTTGTTTTGGGAGATCTTAGAAGGTGTGGCCATAGTGGAGGAAGCACATCACTGGGGGTGACCTTTCAGAGTTATTAAGCCTTACCAGATTTCCAGTCTCTCTCTGCTTCCTGTGCCTGCTTGAAGATATGATTGCTTGATTTTCTGCTCCAGCCGTCTCTGCCACCATGCCTCCCCCACCATTATGGATTTGAATCCCTCCAGAAT
>NW_008390840.1:0-230 GCF_000622305.1 Nannospalax galili
GGGCATGAGGGTGAATGTTTGTAATCCCAGCCCTTGGGAGGCAGAGGCAGGCAGACCAGAAGTTCAAAGTCTACCTTTGCTACGTGGCAAGTTCCAGGCCAACTGAGCTCCACGAGAACCTATCTCAAAAACCCAGGGGGAAACAGAAAACAAACAAAATATTGGATACCACTTGTTCATGTTCCTGTTCCAGAACATTCTGCAGGAGTTTCTGCTTGGTACTAAATTCT
>NW_008390841.1:0-230 GCF_000622305.1 Nannospalax galili
AGGCCATCTTTGTTTAAAAGGAATCCTAATTTTTTAAAAAGATTTTATTTATATATGTGTGTATATATGTCTGCTTGTATGTGTGGGAGCCCTGAAGAGGGTATCACATCCCTTGGTGGAGCTGCTGGTGTTTGCTGGATGCTTGGTTTGTTGTGTGGGTGCTGAGATCCGAGGTCTGGACCTTAATGAGTCTGCAGCAAGTTTTTAAATTTAATTTATTATACTTTTTT
>NW_008390842.1:0-230 GCF_000622305.1 Nannospalax galili
ACAAGAATCCAGATTTGACATCATCCTAGCAGATACCTTCAGTCCCTCTGGTGACCTGCTGGCTGAGAGTCTCAAGACTCCCTTAGTGTTGACTCTGTGCATCTTTCCTGGATCCACATATGAAAAGTACAGTGGCGGATTCCCACCGCCTCCTTCCTGTATGCCTGTTGTTTTGTCAAAACTCAGTGTGGGTGATGTTCCTGGAGAGGGTGAAAAATGTGATGTACATG
>NW_008390843.1:0-230 GCF_000622305.1 Nannospalax galili
TGTGATTTGGGTGAACCTTCACATCTCAATGAGACCGGGTCCGGTTCCGTCTGCCTCCAGTTCCAAACCACCCTGCTCCCGGAGTGGAGTGCTCCCTAGGTCTCAGTGTCGCTTTCTAGGACCCGAAGTTCCCAGGATCTGGCCAGGCTTTGGTGCTTCTTGGCCTCTGCTCTGGTCCTGCCCACTCCACCGGAAATTCTGTTAGCGTCACTTATCTGAGCCCGCCCATT
>NW_008390844.1:0-230 GCF_000622305.1 Nannospalax galili
TAAGTACTGCTTAATTTGGGGGTCTCTGGATATCTGGTATCAGTCATTTCATGTTGATTCATAGCCCCCTAGATATCTAGCATTAGCCATCTTGACTTATGTCAGAAATCCATTTCAGCACCATGTTGTCTAAACAAAACCAAGCACCCATGGTTTGACTCCCCTTTACAGCTCAAACCTGCATGATATGCATGGAACAGCATTAGAGGTAAATTTACACTTTGAGGTAC
>NW_008390845.1:0-230 GCF_000622305.1 Nannospalax galili
GGGGATTGTGATGGGACATCGAGCATCATGTTTGCATATTGAGCATGGTGAAGACACAATAGATCATTGTAAAGACACAGAGATGCATTCTGATGGCAAAATATGCATTGGCGTGGCACACTGGAAAGTTGTTGTGAAGTCATATTGTAACCTTGTGATGGCACATTGGAGCAATATACTGGTAAATGGGGCCATAGTTTTGGCACACTGGAGCATTGCGATGTGTCATT
>NW_008390846.1:0-230 GCF_000622305.1 Nannospalax galili
ATGACTTAACATTGCAACTCAACACACTTGAAAAGCAACAGCAAACTAAACACAAACCCAGCAGACAAGAGGAAATAACAAAAATCAGGGCAGAAATATGAAATTGAACAAAGAAAACAATACAAAGAATCAACAATTCCAGGACCTGGTTCTTTGAAAAGATAAAGAAGATTGTCAGACGCTAGCCCAGTTAACCAAAAGAAAGAAAGGGCACCTCCAAATCAACAAAA
>NW_008390847.1:0-230 GCF_000622305.1 Nannospalax galili
AAGGTTCCAATATGCTCAACTAGAAGTTCTATTCTAAAGGTCTAAATTTCATAGTATTCGTTGCTCAAGCCCAAGAATCCTCTTAACAGATTTCTTCTCCCACCAGAGTGAAAACACAAACATAAACACACACAAACAAGAACAAACACCTACTCCCACCCATAGACAGTTATATACAGTAAGACAACTTGCATTGACTTTTTGTACATACTGTTTTTTCTGCCCATCAG
>NW_008390848.1:0-230 GCF_000622305.1 Nannospalax galili
AAACAGAAAGCATCTGCCAATTTCATTATATGGGAACTTAATAATACTTAATTAAAATACAAAGCTCTAGTTGCTATCCACCATTTAATTGAATGTGATTTAAATAAAGCAATAATGGGAAGTATCAGATAGTTCATATATATATTTCTGCTTGAAAGGATAATATCTTGACCATTTCTTTATAGTAACCATGGTCTTATAATTTTACCTCTATTGTGAAAAGAAACTTT
>NW_008390849.1:0-230 GCF_000622305.1 Nannospalax galili
TTCTAGTAATAATCAGATATACGGAGATTTAGAAATGCATGTGCAAACATCTTAATGCCAATTATGTTAAAAATGAATTTTTCTGTAACAAAAGAAATTATGAATTCTAGTGTGTCTTCCACTCTCCTATCGTTAATATTTCATATAGTTACTACTAGTATTAATGACAGGTGTTGGGGTACAAGACTTTATTCTTTTATACTCTTGCTTTATGGCTTAAATAAGTGAAG
>NW_008390850.1:0-230 GCF_000622305.1 Nannospalax galili
AGACAAACTACAAACAGAACACACAATTGGGGGGTGGGGGGGAACACTGCTCATTTGCACCTATGATCAAGTTCTTGTTTTCAGAGTTATTCTGTGAATTCTGTAACTGTTCTCAAGAGTTACATGGATGGGGCCAGTCATGGTGACACACATTTTTAGTCCTAGTACTCAGGACTAAAAGGCAGAGGCAGGTGGATCTCTGTGAGACTGAGGCCAGCCTGGTCTACAGA
>NW_008390851.1:0-230 GCF_000622305.1 Nannospalax galili
TCTCTACCTCAAAAACAAGTCACAAGATTGTGGACAAGTTTCCAATCACATAATGCTAAAATGTACATCTGAGCTACTATTGAACTTTAAGTTATTCCAAGTATTTTTCTATATACTATATGCAATGTTTTTCTTAGCTTGCAAAAGGCTGCATTAAAAATAGTTGCACATCCATATTTGAACACATATAAATAATAAGCCTGTAAGTTAAATTCCAGGGGACATGTGTA
>NW_008390852.1:0-231 GCF_000622305.1 Nannospalax galili
CTGTTGAATACCAGAGCCAAAATGGTGACACGGGCTGATAAACTAAACTGATCCCAAACAACGATCTCACTTTGGTATAAACCTCCATTTAGATATAGCCCTTTCATTTGCCAGGAGCAAGCTGGGGTAATATGACCTTATATCATTTTGATGAACAGAATTCTTAAGTTTCATTCAGCACCTAGTACTTCTAGACCAGTTAGTACTTAAATGCAGCTTTCTCAAAAGTCC
>NW_008390853.1:0-230 GCF_000622305.1 Nannospalax galili
ATGGAGGCTTCCATGCCAGTGGAGGCTTGCTCATGTGCACCTGCAGCAGTGGTGGCATCCAATCCAGGACCCATTTCAGCTCAATTAAGCAAGGGTCCGAAGGGAAGGTGAGAAATAGGTGATCGGTTAGCACTAGATTGAGAACTATTTCAGACTGGTTACTGCTGGGTGAGGGAGAATAAGACTTACATATGACCACTGGATGGGCTGACTAGACTCCAGGGGACACA
>NW_008390854.1:0-230 GCF_000622305.1 Nannospalax galili
AGGAACCGGGCATTTCCAGATGAGAGAAGGCTCTGGGCTACAGGCAGTGGAGGGCAGGGTCTCTCACACACACCCCTGGCCGGACCCAGGAGCAGGCATGAGGTGTGGAGCCACTGGGAGGACCGTAGTGCGCCTGGCTTCACCGCACCTGTAAGCGGTTTCCGCTGATCCGCCCAGTGGTGGATTTTGTCATGGCGTCTGCAGCCTGGCGTCCTCGGAGAAAACTTGCC
>NW_008390855.1:0-230 GCF_000622305.1 Nannospalax galili
TAAACATTACTTTTACTCAGCCCATTGGCCAATCACGTGATTCCATCTAAATGAAAGGAACAGAATACAGCAGTACAGATGCATATAGTTGAATATTTGCAACCAACGGAAGTATCCACTGGAGCCTCTGTTTTCCTTCACCCTAGACTGCAGACCTCCAACTCCCTTCTAGCCTTCCTCAGGTTTACAACCCCTTGGACTCTTTTCTATATCTGTTGCTATCAGTAATG
>NW_008390856.1:0-230 GCF_000622305.1 Nannospalax galili
TTATTCCCTGAATAGGACAGCTATTTCAAATCTCTGCCTCTCAAGGCTCAGGGATCATTGAGGAAGACAAGTTAGAAAGATTGTAAGAACCAGAGGGGTTGGGTGACCCCAAGGAAACAGTCTTTCAGGCACTAACATGAACTCACAGAAATGGTGACAGCATGCATAAGTTCCATGCAAGCTGAAACCAGACAAAAATCCTAGCACAGATATGCGGAAGTATGTAATCC
>NW_008390857.1:0-230 GCF_000622305.1 Nannospalax galili
TCTGCCTCCCGAGTGCTGGGACTACAGGCGTGCACCACCACGCCTGGCTTTTGCACACAGTCTTTATAGCCTCATCCTTACAATAAAGTGGTTAGGTACTGCTAGTGTTGTTATACTCTACAATGCAGATCAGAAAAACTGAGGCTTAGAAAGTCTGAGCAACTTAACCAACATGTGACACCTAGTTTGAGATTCAGACAAGGCAACTCTTTCTGCTTACTTAAAAAAAA
>NW_008390858.1:0-230 GCF_000622305.1 Nannospalax galili
GAAAGAGATTTATGCTATTCAGGGGTGTAGGAAGGCACAAACCCTGATGGGCCACGAAAGACAGGTTCGCAGCATGAGATTAGTGTTTGATTGCTTCCCTAGTGGCTTGGTCGGTCAGGTCATTGCCCCTGGCAATACGATCAGTGAGAGTTTGGTGACCCCTACAAAAGACTATTTTCACTTTGGCATGAAGACAAAATGCCTCCAATATTTTATGGATTAGTGGACCA
>NW_008390859.1:0-230 GCF_000622305.1 Nannospalax galili
ACCACAGGAGAACTTAAGCCCTTGTTTGACATTCTCAAAGGGAATCCAGACGCAAGATCCCCCAGAATACTCTCACAAGAGGCCAGAGCAGCCATTACAAAGGTAGAAAAAGCAATACCTCAACAACTTATCACCAGGATGAATTATGCCAGGCCTTTATGGCTCATCAATTTTTGCATAACCTTCTCTCCCACCAGCCTTCTTTGGCAACAACCTCATAACCCCCTTAT
>NW_008390860.1:0-230 GCF_000622305.1 Nannospalax galili
TAACAATAACAGTAGATTTCACCCAATTTTGAGTCTAATTTGAAAAAAAAACATAATGATTTCATCACTGTGAAATTAGTTTTAGTCTTAATCAGGACTATAAAGTGTCCCTATAGAATGTCTGTACTATAGAATGCTTTATTTGGGATCCAACTGCAGCAAGGTATCTGTTAGCCCTCCTCCCATATCCCTACTAACTCCTCCCCTTCGCAGACTCCAGTTCTACTGTT
>NW_008390861.1:0-230 GCF_000622305.1 Nannospalax galili
TAAGGTCTTGTTTGATAATTGTTAGCCTGAGCAATGGGGTACTATTCAGAACGTGTACACCTATGCCTACATCTTGTATTGTACTCCTTTTCCCAATTTGCAGAAAAATGGATGGGACTCGAAGATATTATACTGAGTGAGGTAACTCAGGCCCAGAAAGACACATGTCCTGTGTTTTATCTCATATGTGGATCCTAGGTTAGGTTTTAGATGTCTATGTTTAAGTTAGA
>NW_008390862.1:0-230 GCF_000622305.1 Nannospalax galili
CCCAGGGCTCCCCGTTGAACCCAAATTATTTCACTTCCCTACTTCTGAAGCCCATGATGTGGGTAACATCCATTCACACAATCATCCCCTCACAATCTCTAATTAGCAGAGCCAAACAAGCCCTTTTTTATCACTGAGAGGAGTAGCAGGTTCAAGTGACCTTGATTAGGGGAGAGCAGCTAGACTGTGATGTGGAGTTAAGATTAGTCTGGAACTCTGTGTCCTTAAAA
>NW_008390863.1:0-230 GCF_000622305.1 Nannospalax galili
AAGCTGGCCTCTTCTTGCCTCCTGTAAACCTACATGGATGGGGCAACGAGTCTCCGTGAGCTGTTCCTGACTCACAGTCATTGGCCTGGGGCTCAAAAACATCAAATATTTTTTCTTGCAGTTATGTGCCGTACTTTGCCAACATTCTCAATGTTCCTTTTTAAGAGTTTGAATTGGGAGCTGGAGAGATGGCTCAGCGGTTAAAAGCACTGACTGCTCTTTCAGAGGAC
>NW_008390864.1:0-230 GCF_000622305.1 Nannospalax galili
AATTAAGTTATAAATGCTTACCCAGAACCCCTACCTTACTCAACTAGTTTTTATGTTTAAAAGATTTTAGTGTTTTTAAAAACTCTTTGTAGAAATATGTATGTATTTTCCTAATTATTCAGTATAATTTGGATAAAAGCCCAGTTTTCAATTCAAATTTGTGTATATACATATTATATTTTTTATATTACATACCAAGTATATATATATATATATTAACCAACTCCAAC
>NW_008390865.1:0-230 GCF_000622305.1 Nannospalax galili
CAATGTCATTGTAACAGCTCATGTATAGTTATGAGAAGGAAGTGACTGAGGCCAATGTGCCTGTACACGTCTAATTCTACTACTTTTTATGTAAACTAAATAATTACTACGTTCAACTTAAATTTTCTCACCTGTAATTTAGACCTAATAAATGTTTGATGGAAGTAAAAATAACACTGCACATAAATTTAAAATCACCAGCTACTGATTTAGTAAGCATTCACTGAAAG
>NW_008390866.1:0-230 GCF_000622305.1 Nannospalax galili
GTATATTCCATTAAGTCATCCAATTTCCTCTGGGACTTTTATCATGAGTGCATGTTGGATTTTGTCAAAGACCTTTCCTGCATCTATAAGGATGATCATACGATTTTTTACTTTAAGTCCATTTATATGAGTCATCATATTACTGACTTACATTATACTGAACCATCCCTGCATCTCTACAATGAAGCTAGTTTAAATGTGGTGGATGATATTTTTGATGTGTGTCTGTA
>NW_008390867.1:0-230 GCF_000622305.1 Nannospalax galili
GTGTGGGATTAGTTGCCGGTTAGTTACTCCATGTGAATACAAAGAACTGTGAGTGCTCGATCATACAATAAGAGCATGTTTAGTTTTATGAGAAACCACCAAACTGCTTCCCAAAGGATTATACCATTTTGCGTATCCTCCTGCAATGAGTGAGAGTTCTTGTGGTTCCAAATCCTCACCAGCATTTCCAGTTTATTAATACTCTGGATTTGGGCCTTCCTTACAGCTTT
>NW_008390868.1:0-230 GCF_000622305.1 Nannospalax galili
TAGCTTTTCCTTAACAGCCCTCAACAAAGTCCTGATACCTCACCTTTTCATATAGTATTTTAAATCCTAACAAGGAACAATTGTGAGGTAGGGTCCAAAGCAGATCACGAGGGAGGGTCCATCCTTAATGGCCTCCAAGCCTGCTAATCCCTGTGACAATAGTTATGACTCCTTAGCCATCAATGGAAATTCCTTCTGACTGCATTTTCAGCTCCAAAAGTACAGTGGTC
>NW_008390869.1:0-230 GCF_000622305.1 Nannospalax galili
CAGTAACCGAGCATCGAACGGGGAAAATCAACAGGAGACCCCAAACATCTCCTGGGATGCTGGCAAATTATTGGTGCTAGATGAGGAAGAGCTGATCTTCCTAAAACATGGCTGTCTGCATTGGCCAACTGGACTCAGCAGATGGACTTGTCATGGGGAATGGGAGGGGGCACTGACATAACAGTGGACAGTAACAGTGATGACAGACTATAGGGCTCAGATACGGTGAG
>NW_008390870.1:0-230 GCF_000622305.1 Nannospalax galili
TCCAGACAGAACACACTAAAAGAAAAGGGGCTGCACACAGAGTAAGCAACCGCTATTACAGTACACACTATCTAGGTCCTCTTCCAGAGGCTCCTTATACAGGAAGGTCTTTGAGCTCGAATATAAGAAAACATAAGGTCTCTAAGCCTAGTTAGATAATGTGGAGCTGACCTTGGACACATTTCCTTCTGGCACATCTTCCCTTCTCCCAAAAGGACCATAAAAACAAA
>NW_008390871.1:0-230 GCF_000622305.1 Nannospalax galili
CAATGATCCAATGTAATATCACAATGCCCCAATATGCCATCACAATGCCCCCGTTTGTCATCACAATGCCCAATATGCTATAACAATGCTGATTCATCTTTCAAAATGCCCTAGTGTATCACCACAATGCTCAGTGTGCTATCATATTGCCCCAATGTGTCAGCACAATGCTCCAGTGTTACCTCACAATGCTCCAGTGTGCTATTACAATGTTTCATGTGACATCACAA
>NW_008390872.1:0-230 GCF_000622305.1 Nannospalax galili
TTTTTTTATTTATTTTTATTTTATGTATACGAGTATATTGTCTATATGTATGTAAGTGTGCCCACATCATGCAGTGCCTTAGGAGGACAGAAGAGGGCGCTGGATCCCCTGGAACTGGAGTTTTGGATGGTTGTTAGCCACCATGTGGTACTGTGATTCAAACCAGGGTCTTCTGCAAGAACAGTCGGTGCTCTTAAGTGCTGACCCATCTCTCCAGGCCCCTTTCTTTC
>NW_008390873.1:0-230 GCF_000622305.1 Nannospalax galili
CGAAGGCAAGGAATCACAAATTCCATCACATAAGAGTTTGTCTGGTGAAAAGTTGGCGTTTCATAGTGTAAACCCCCTGCAGGATGCTTCTTCAAAATAAACATGCCCAGAGCTCATTCTAAAAGACAGAAAAGATTTGAGATATTTAGAATCCATTGCAAAGGCCACTGAAGCTTAGAAGTGACTGGCTTTATTTTCTAAACACTAAATATCAGTCTCTATCTTCTACT
>NW_008390874.1:0-230 GCF_000622305.1 Nannospalax galili
GTGGTATCCCAAATGGAGGAAAAGTGTCAGGAATAAGCATGGATGCCTGGACAGGGCTGTTTTTGGGTCTTTGGTGTCTTTGACAGGGAGACAGAGGTAGGCCTACCTGGGTTTCAAGTCTGAGGGAGGAAACAGGAGAGTCCCCTGTGGGAGCCACATGGGTTTTGGGGTATCTCAACGGTAGGAAGCAGTCAAAAAGAGAAGTAGATCTCTAGAAGCAGGTTATCTTG
>NW_008390875.1:0-229 GCF_000622305.1 Nannospalax galili
ACTTCATAGTAAAGTTAATATGAAGTATTTTCATGATATGTCTATAAATCAGTTTTTAAAAACAATAGGGACTTACTGCTGACTGTTTAAATAATTTATCTCTTTCTTTCCTTCCTTTCTTCCTTTCTTTCCATTTTCTTTCTTTCTTTCTTTTCTTTTCTTTCTTTTTCTTTTTTTGTGAGACAGGGTCTCCCTGTAGCCCCAGCTGCCCTGGAACTCGCTATGTAGA
>NW_008390876.1:0-230 GCF_000622305.1 Nannospalax galili
ATACAAATGCTTGACAGGACAGGACTTAAGATATAGGACAGAATACCTGAAGTCTAGTGGGGGCCTATTCAGGGGTAGAGAGAGGGAAAAGAGGATCTAAAATTGATCAAAATGTATTATATGAAATGCACAGAAACTCAATTAAAAAAGAAAAAAAGATGAATCTTGGAAATGGACTGGTAAGGATGAGGGGAGCAGTTGATATGTTTGGAAGGGAGATTAGAAAGGGT
>NW_008390877.1:0-230 GCF_000622305.1 Nannospalax galili
CCTGGAGGCAGGAGCTGGAGCACAGGCCATGGAGGAGTGCTGCTTACTAGCTTGCTCTTTTAAAAGTCTCTTAACTGTGGGCTTCTATAAAATCCAAAACAAATACTCTTATTTCAAAGGGAAGAATAGGGCACACCTGAGCAAAACCAAAGTCCAGCAAAGTAGCTTGAAGCGGGACATCCAGGATTTACTCACAATCTTCTGGCCTCCAAAGGGTTCTGGCAGCTCTG
>NW_008390878.1:0-230 GCF_000622305.1 Nannospalax galili
CCATTACACCCTCTTGTCTCTGACCCCATCCCACTTGCTAAGCCCCTCCATCTGTTACTCCCATCCTGTCTAATAAGGTCCCCCCCCAGCCATTTTTGCAGTGTCTCTGACAGCTTTCACGTGACTGAAATGGTCTTTCATGCCAGCAGTCCCTTGAGAACTGGTGACCACAGTGGCTATCTGGTGACCCACAGGGGTAGCAACTGGGACACTCTGGCTGAGGACCTCCC
>NW_008390879.1:0-230 GCF_000622305.1 Nannospalax galili
TCGCCCCATGTGCCATCACAATGCTCCACGATGCCATCAAAATGTTACAATATGACTATATAATGTTCCTTTGTGATAGCACAAGGCTCCTTGCTTCATCACTATTCGAAATCGTGTCATTACGTTGATCCATTGTGTCGTCGCCATGCTCAATTTGCAAAGACAGTGCTCAATGTCTATTCATAATCGCCCAATGTGACATCACAATGATCCATGAAGCCATCACAATA
>NW_008390880.1:0-230 GCF_000622305.1 Nannospalax galili
ACCCTGTATCTGATTATCAGAATTTGTGAGGTAGGGTCTGCTCTCTAAAGAAAGACAACCCACCAGGTTTGCCTAACTTATATCTGGACAAGGAAGTAGATTGTCTGTGACAGGCCATGTCTAGTCCATTGAGGAGAACAGATCTACTTGTCTCATGACTAGACTCTAGTTAGGGTACCTGTAAAGTGAGATGGTGATACCCACTTTTATTTAGACTTTGTGAACCTGAG
>NW_008390881.1:0-230 GCF_000622305.1 Nannospalax galili
TTTGACTCCCACAGAGAGTTTGGTCACCACTGGAAGTTGTCATCTGACCCCTGTAGAAGCTCTGGTCACCACTGGAAGTTGTCATCTGACCCCCATAGAAGCTCTGGTCACCATTGGAGGTTGTCATCTAACCTCTGTAGAAGCTCTGGTCACCACTGGAAGTTGTCATCTGATCCCCATAGAAGCTCTGGTCACCACTGGAGGTTGTCATCTGACCTCTGTAGACATTC
>NW_008390882.1:0-230 GCF_000622305.1 Nannospalax galili
CACAAAATGAAGCTGGGGGAAGAGAAAACTGGGAGTGGAGATAGGTGTGGGATCTGAATTTGATAAAAATACATTGTATGGAATTTGAAAAAGAATCAGTAAAAATACTAAGAAAAAGAGGTAATCCACCATGATGAAGTTGACTTCATCTCAGGGAGGAGGGTTGGTTGAACATGTTCAAATAAATAAATGTAGTATATCACAGAAATAAGAAGTGAAACCACATGATC
>NW_008390883.1:0-230 GCF_000622305.1 Nannospalax galili
CAAGTCTGAGGCATTATAAAGGTGGCTACTTTTTATTCAGAGGCCCTTCCCGGGAGTAGCTACTCACCAATGACATCCCCCCTTAAACAGAAGGGAAAACGTTAAAATTGTGTTACCTCTTTTTGTTTAGGAAAGGGCAAAATCATAAAAAAAATGATACTCAAATTTGATAATTTAACATTTATTTTGCTATAAACATAGAAGGAACCAACTAATACATATATTTTATC
>NW_008390884.1:0-230 GCF_000622305.1 Nannospalax galili
GCAGAAAGATTGTAAGAGCCAGGGCTGGGATCATGAACACAGGAACATGGAGGCTTACAAGCCACTGGAGACTTGCTCATGTGAGCCTGTGGCAATGGTGGCATCGAGCATGGGACTCATGTCAGCTCAATTAAACAAGGTCCCAAAGGGGAGATGAAAAAAAGGTGGCAGGCCAGTATTAGATTGAGAACTATTTGAGACTGATTGCTGCTGGGTGAGGGAGAATGTGA
>NW_008390885.1:0-230 GCF_000622305.1 Nannospalax galili
TAGAAATTCAAGACTGGGTAGCACTAGTCAAGGAGTGGTCTGTTGGGGAATATCCAGAAAAGATCAACTGAGGTGGGAAGACCCACCCCGCATGATGAAGAAAGATACACTAGACTCTGTCCCAGCCTGAATTGAAAAGAAGAAAGTGTGCTAAGCACTAGCATTGGTCTATCTCTGCCTCCTACCTGAAGAAGCAATGTGACTGGCTCTCTCATGCTCCTGCTAGCACA
>NW_008390886.1:0-230 GCF_000622305.1 Nannospalax galili
ACAGGCACAGGACACAGAGCAGAAATCCAGCAAGACTTAAGGACTCTCAAAACCCACCCCAGTGACGTGCTTCTTCTAGAATGGCCACACCTCCTAAGGGTTCCTTGACCCTTGCCAAACAGCTCAGTGAACTTGGGACCAAGTAATCAAATACTTGGAGCTCCTGGGTGGACACTCATTCAAACCACCACAGATCCCATCACAAAGAAATGAAATGTTAGATATGATGC
>NW_008390887.1:0-230 GCF_000622305.1 Nannospalax galili
TTTTTTTTTAATCCTTTGGTTGATCCTGTGGGAAAACACAAGCAAATTCTCCCTGTGGTTAGCAATGGATCTGGTGCTTGTAAGCTTTTTAATCTTAGGTGGGTTTCTTAAGCATTGTTGGATGGCTGTTATTATGGGGAGAATGGAAAGGGAGAAATTATGCATTTCCTGGATTTCTTTTTTTTTATGAGCTAGATATACAATGTTAGTCCAGACCTCTGGATCAGATA
>NW_008390888.1:0-230 GCF_000622305.1 Nannospalax galili
ATTTATATTGGAAAAATGTCACGTGCTGTTTGAGCTCACTGAGACGCTGACCCTGGAGGTGGGATTGGCCCTCCCATTTCAGAATCAAACCAGTTATATCAAGATATTTATTCTCCAAGACTCCAGGCTCAGCCTGGCCCCCTGATCCTGTGATAAGAAATGGAGACACAAAACAGCCAAAGAGTAAAACACTGTATGGTTACAACAGCTAAGGTGTAAACTATTGATAT
>NW_008390889.1:0-230 GCF_000622305.1 Nannospalax galili
TTGTCAAAAATGAAGTTGTTTTAGCTATATGGACTCAAACCTGGGTCCTCATTTCTAGTCCATTGATCAGCGTGTCTGTTTTGACGCTAGTGCCACCTATTTTTATTAGCACACCTCTGTGGTATTCTTTGAGATTCGGATTGGTGATATCTCCAGCAGTTCTTTCCTAATTGAGCATTGTTTTGTCTATCCTGGGTCTTTTTTTTTTTTTTTTTTTTTTTTTTTTTCCC
>NW_008390890.1:0-230 GCF_000622305.1 Nannospalax galili
TGCTCAGTGATGAGTCAAGTGTTTACTCTTTTTGAATCCTTGGGATGTTTTATCCCTCATGCCAACCGTCTTCTCTGTCTTTGTTTCTGTACCTCTCTTTCCCCCACTTCAAATCATCTGGTACAAAATACATTATGTACTTTTTGTGGATCTTTCCTTCTCTTAAACTGTGGGTCCCACGCTATATAGTTATATATAGAGAGAATACTCTCTCTATAGAATACTTACCT
>NW_008390891.1:0-230 GCF_000622305.1 Nannospalax galili
GGCTTTTCCAAAATTATATCATCTATATAAATATAGAATAAAACATCCGGCTGCCCCATCAGTGAGAGGAAAGTGTGGGTCAGGTAATATTGGCAAATGGGGGGACTATTGACCCTACCTTGGGGCAGGACGGTCCATTTAAATCTTAAACCCGGCCCATGAAAATTGAGGGTATGGAGAATGCAAATTTTTCTGTATCATCAGGGTGGAGGGGAATTGAGAAAAAGCAG
>NW_008390892.1:0-230 GCF_000622305.1 Nannospalax galili
GTCGTAATATAAACTCTTTGGAACTGATGACATGAAGGTGTTAGAATCCTTGTATTTAAAAATGCAATGTTTTCCTTTGAGGAATTTTTTTCTGAAGAAATTGCTGATGATTTTAAATAACCAAACCTTTCTCCATAGGAATCAAAACTGCTTTTAGTCATGTATACAACATAAGGCTGTTCAGTCCCAGTTTTAGTACTTTATGTGAGTTCATTGCTGTACACAACAGC
>NW_008390893.1:0-230 GCF_000622305.1 Nannospalax galili
TTGGGGTTAGGGTTAAAGTTAGGTTTAGGATAGGGCTAAGGCTAAGGACAGAGATAGGCTAGGGCTAGGATTCAGGATCGGGTTCAGGTTCGATGTAGGGTTTGGGTTAGGGTTCGGGTTAGGGTTACGGTTAGAGGTAAGGGTTAGGTTTAATATGAGGGATTGGTTAGGTTTATGCATTAAGGTTAGTGCTAGGATTAGGTGTTGGGGTTGGTTTTGGGCTTGTTCTT
>NW_008390894.1:0-230 GCF_000622305.1 Nannospalax galili
CGTCAGAGAGGGCAGGTGACACGACGATGTGCACGTCAGAGAAGAAAAATGACATGACCATGTGCACGTCAGTGGGGGCAGGTGACAAAACCATCTGTACGCCAGACACGGCAGGTTACACGAACATATGCACGTCAGCGGAGGCAGGGGACAAGACCATGTGAACGTCATAGGGGACTGGTGACACCACCGTCTGCACGTCAGAGGGGGCAGAAGACATGAACATCTGC
>NW_008390895.1:0-230 GCF_000622305.1 Nannospalax galili
TCCCTCTTGTGGCTTAGAAGGGTCTGAGACTTTCACAAAATAAGTAGAGTTCCAGTCATCACATTCCCTTGTGGGTCCAAGTGTCATGAATCTAAGGAATTCACTAAAAATAAGATGGCACTTGGAAGCAATAAACAAGTTCAGCAGGAGGGCAGGGCAGACGGTACTTCATACACATGCAACAAGAAAACTAAAAATGGAACATTTAAGATCCTAATATGTTACTGTCC
>NW_008390896.1:0-230 GCF_000622305.1 Nannospalax galili
AAACTATGAGGGTTAGGAAATCACCACACTTAGCAAAACAACAACTTAAGAAGAATTAATATGCATCATTCAATACCTCTGAATTTTAATGGTCCCAATTTTCTGATCAAAATTCATAGATTAATATATTGGATTAAAAAGTCACTCCTCAAAGACTTAAAAATCAAGGACAAGCCAAACTCAAATCATTAAAAGGAAAGAAATAGTGCAGATAAGAGAAGAAAATAATA
>NW_008390897.1:0-230 GCF_000622305.1 Nannospalax galili
TAAGATCTTTCTAATTTCTTCTTCATAGTCCTTAAGGCAATTTTAATGTCACGACTACTTTGCCATATTTTCTCCTCCCTCTTCTTGGGAGATCCATGCCCCCATGCCCCCTGAGGTCCCAGGGCTGACAAACCAACAGAAGACCTTCTATTTGGGTTTTGCATAGTTTATGAAACCCAGAGGGGGTGGCTTACAAAGGCATGAAACACCACCATCAGCATGTCCAGTCC
>NW_008390898.1:0-230 GCF_000622305.1 Nannospalax galili
GTGACACGACCATCAGCACGTCAGAGGGGGCAGGTGACATGACCATCTACATGTCAGAGGGGCATGTGACACGACCATGTCCACTCAGAGAGGGCAGATGACACGGCAATCTGCACGTCAGAGGCACCTTTTGACACGACCATCTGCACGTCAGAGTGGGCAGGTGAGAAGACCATGTGCACATCAGAGGGTGCAGGTTACACGACCATCTACACGTCAGAGGCGGCTGG
>NW_008390899.1:0-230 GCF_000622305.1 Nannospalax galili
CATTTGTTGTTATATCTTTTCATTTATGCTTAAAGTTGTTTTTATTTGGCCCTTTTTAACGGTCCCACTAACAGAAGTAAGAAAGTAAGGAACGTTTGAAGAAAAAGCTGACATGTTTGGACCCAGGGTTGAGACATTGAGTGTGAGAGCTGGACCAGCATTAGTTTGTATACAGTGAGGTCAAGATGAAGGACAGGGGTTCAAGAAATAATTTCCAAAAAATGGAAGCA
>NW_008390900.1:0-230 GCF_000622305.1 Nannospalax galili
TCTGACTTGCAGATTGTGGTGTGACCTGCCCCCTCTTACGTGCAGATGGTCATGTCACCTGCCACTTCTGACGTGGAGATGGTCTTGTCGCCTCGCCCCTCAGACCTTCAAATGATCTTTTCACCTGCCCCGTCTGACATGCAGATGGTCGTTCACCAGCCCCTCTGACGTGCAGATCATCAGGTCACCTGCTGTCTATTTTGTACACATGGTCGTGTCACCTGCCCTCT
>NW_008390901.1:0-230 GCF_000622305.1 Nannospalax galili
AAAAAAAGAATCCTGTGTAATTAATGTTTGTCAAACTGTAAAGTGTTGTTAGAAAGAGGGTACTGAGATAAACAACCCCCCATGTTATATGAGGAAACTTAGTCCTAGTAGTCAGAGACAGAAATTATTATATGATCTTTACTGTTCTTCTACTTTTTGTGTGTGTGTGTTCTTTTGATCCACACATTCATAAAGAATTATCTGGAGAAAATGAAGTACCTTAAGGCTGT
>NW_008390902.1:0-230 GCF_000622305.1 Nannospalax galili
AAGTTCGATCTCTACCAGCAGGGGGAAGAAGATCTTTCTCTGCTGGCAGCTATGTAAGAGAAAAGGGCTTCTTGCATCTGGGACTGGTGCACAGAAGGTGGACAAAAAGGTCAACACAGTTTTGGGCTTTTCCCTGCTCTATAGGAAAAGAGGAGCAATGCATGCTGTACTGGGGAGGTTTGCTGCTGAAAATGCAAATTAAATAATTAGCCAGTTGTTTGAATCCACTT
>NW_008390903.1:0-230 GCF_000622305.1 Nannospalax galili
AATTTGGGTTAACAAGGAGAAAGTGTAACAGTCATATGAGAATATGAGAAGAAGGATGACTACAAAATTTATAACTGGATTTCCAAACTACTGCTTCTGCTTTTTGGCTTAATGCTTTGTTTTTTGTTTTTGTTGTTTTGTTTTGTTTTTGCATCAGGCTCTCTTATAGTTCAGGTTGGCCTTGAACTTGTTATATAGACAAGAATGACCCTGAACACCTGATCCTCCTG
>NW_008390904.1:0-230 GCF_000622305.1 Nannospalax galili
GACAGTCTAATTACTCCAAAACATATTGTTCAATCTCCATTTGGGGTATTTCTTGGAGGTTGCCTTTCTGATTTCCAGTTTTATTTAATTATGATGTAATAAATGCAACTACATTGGGGGGAGTTAAGATTTGCTTTACTCCCTGCGATGTGTTCTGTTTTGGAGACATTCCATGGATATCTGAGAAGAATGTGAATTCAGAGTTGTGGCAGTGGAGTAGTCTGATAGCT
>NW_008390905.1:0-230 GCF_000622305.1 Nannospalax galili
CTACTTCCTCATGTGTATAAGACAAGCTCTTTATCAAATGAGCTACCTCACAAGGCCTTTCTTTCCCCCTTTAGACTATAAGCACTTGAACTGTATTTTGCACAAGGTCTGGACTCTTGAATCGTTATCATGAGCATTTAGTGTTGAATACTCTTTTGGTAGGTATCACAGGTAGTGTTGGAGTTGGGTTATTCAGTGTTGTTCATGTTATAATCGATTTAAGTATCAAA
>NW_008390906.1:0-230 GCF_000622305.1 Nannospalax galili
CCATGGCCTTTTCTTAGTCTCAAAGGCATGGCTGTAACTCTAGGACCCCCAAAGGCTGAGATATTCCCTTTCAGAAGCTGTGGGCAAAGACCATTCAAATTGTTATATAATGACTCACCTTAAGAGACCAAGTGCATAAAAATACACTTTTACTTCTATAGAAGTAATGCCTAAAGAAGTTGGTACCTGAAACAAAAAGAAGACAAAATATGAATAGAGAAGTGGTAAAC
>NW_008390907.1:0-230 GCF_000622305.1 Nannospalax galili
CATGTGTGGCAGGTGACCCCAAAATTCTTTGCAGTTCATCATTAGCTTTCAGCTCTTCTAGGACATTTGAACTGGATATTTTTTATGTGTGCTGTCACATCTCAATAATTTAAAGAAATATTTAAGAGCATGAAAATAAACATGGCAACTGAAGCAGAAAGAACATCCAAGGCATGCTCGCCCTGCTTTTCCTGGGCTTCATTGCTCAAGGTGAACTACTACAAAGATAC
>NW_008390908.1:0-230 GCF_000622305.1 Nannospalax galili
TCCCAGCACCCACTTGGCAGCTAACAACCGTCCATAACTCCAGTTCCAGGGAGATCAACACTCATACACATAAAATAAACCAAAAAAATTTATAAAGAATAACAGAAAATATGGAGTTAGAAATGATGAGTTAACTTGTCATATATTTTATTGGAACGAGTAAGTAAAAGAGTAAAATGAGAAACAAAAAAGGGGGTGGTACTAAAATCATCAAAATGGCATCTGACTCC
>NW_008390909.1:0-230 GCF_000622305.1 Nannospalax galili
TTCACAATGGAACCTTGTGAGATCATACTGTAACATTGTGATATCACATTGCGGGATTGTGAAGGGACACTGAGCACCCTTTTGGATATTGAACATGAGGAAGACACTAAGGAGCATTGGAATGACACAATGGCGAATTGTGGTGGCATAATCGAACATTGTGAAATCATATTTTGAAGTTGTGATGGCACATTGGAGCAATAAAATGGCACATTTGGCTATAGTGTTGG
>NW_008390910.1:0-230 GCF_000622305.1 Nannospalax galili
CCCAGAGGAGGGACACAAAGAGCTCCTGGGATCTCCAGCTGGCCTTCTGGGTCTGTCCTGCACAGGGAAGCCCTTCTCCCTACCACGTCCCTGAGTCTTAGTGCTCCGAGGACCAGGTGCCTTTCAAGGGAAGCCCATCTTCCCCTCCTCTCAGCACTGCTGAGCCATGCTGGAATTTTCCAAAAGAACATTTCTTAGTTCTGAAGATGAACAAGAAAGAAAAAGCCACA
>NW_008390911.1:0-230 GCF_000622305.1 Nannospalax galili
ATGTGCCATTATATTGCTGCAATGTGCCATCACAATGTTAAAATATGATTTTGGAATGTTCCATCGTTACATCACAATACTCCATGGTGCCATCAGGATGGGGGATGTCCAAGTGCCTTTATAAGCTCTGTAACACCTGTAATAAATGCGTCGCCACTTGAGTAGCTTCCCCATTGAGTCTAATTGTCCCTGGTACTGGGGGAAGCATGGTCTGGCAAGTGGTGCGCTTA
>NW_008390912.1:0-230 GCF_000622305.1 Nannospalax galili
CCCTCTCCACCTCTGTCTCTTTGTGTGCTCTGCAGTATGTGTGTGGGAGTGTGTGGTGTGTGTGTGTACACGTGCACGTGCTTGTGCTTGTGCACCTGGGCACTTCTGCTTTCAATAAAACTTGGCCCAGTGAGATCTTGCTTTTCAGGCATTTTTATTATTTAAATCAGTGGGGAAAATAATCTCTCTCCCTACAGCCCTGGACAACCTTGCCTTGCTGGCAAAAGAGC
>NW_008390913.1:0-230 GCF_000622305.1 Nannospalax galili
TGGTCGAGGCTCCCAAAGACTTATCTAGTTTGAGCTTTCCCTGAATAACCCCACAGAGCAGACACTTGGGCACTGGGAACCACGACATGACAAAGTTACCTCTAATGTGAAGATAGGACAGGATTTTCTGTTTGTTCTCTCCCACCTACCTGCCACGTGTGTAATTACTGTGACGGCTGACAGACTCCGAGCTGGTATTCAACCATGTGTCTGCGGCCACCTGCTACACA
>NW_008390914.1:0-230 GCF_000622305.1 Nannospalax galili
TAGCAGTCATACTTTAAGGCCTATACTAATTGGGTCAGAGGGACATAAAGGGCAGTTTTTGCTCCTTGCCCTCCTATACCAACTAAGTTCCAGGAGACTATGTGCATCTCTGAAAATGTCCTGTAGCTGTAGTGAGTCACATGTGCTCTTGATCAAGGAGGCCATGGAGACCTCATTGAATGGACTTGAACCAGTGTCCAGCCTACAAAGAGAAGGGTCAACACAGAGGA
>NW_008390915.1:0-230 GCF_000622305.1 Nannospalax galili
TGGGTGGGTCCTAGAGATGAAACTTAGGTAGTCAAGATTGCTAGCAATTACTTACTGAGGCATCTCACCAGCCTCCCAAAGCATTCACTTTTAAGATTTATTTTATGACCCTATTGTTGAAGACAGGACATACTTTGGAGACAGGATTTGAAGCAACAGAGCTGGAATTGAGCTGGAACCCAATTTCCCTGAAGGTTAGATCTCATAGCTTTGGAGAGCACTACACAAGC
>NW_008390916.1:0-230 GCF_000622305.1 Nannospalax galili
GCTCACTAAAGGAACATGCCATCAAGAGGATATTGCAATTCTAAGCATGGATGTACCAAACACAGGTGCCCCCAACTTCACAAAACAAATACTAATAGATGTAAGACCAGATTACCCAAAAGTGATGGCGGGTAACTTCAATATCCCACTCTCACAAAAAAAAGGTCATAAGGACAAAAAATAGAGAAATATTTCAGTTAAATGGCATCATAAATCAAAAAGACCCAAAA
>NW_008390917.1:0-230 GCF_000622305.1 Nannospalax galili
AGGGCATGTCTCTGGCTCTGGAAACACAGAAGGCGGAATTTGTAGTCAGTCCGCTCGCGGCGACGTCCCCGGAGAGGCCCGGCCCGGCCCGCGGCGCCTCCCCCCTACGCACTCCGGGTGGCCGAGCGGCAGACCCGGCCCGGCGGACAGCGGCCCACTTGCTGGGGTGGCGGAGCTGCTTGTATGGAATTTTTTTAATTGCAACAAGAAGCTCATCTCTTTGGTAATAT
>NW_008390918.1:0-230 GCF_000622305.1 Nannospalax galili
CCTCAGCATGCCAGGACTCAGAAGAGAACCACTCACCAAGTTTGCACTTGACAGGCTTTCCTGAAGCTGTTGAATTTTCCCTGATTGCTTTTTTATTGTACTTTTGAACTTGGAATTTTCAGCTTCAAGCCTGAAATGTACATTTTAAAATAATTATTCTTATGGATCAATTTAAATATCACATAATTTCTGAAGAACAAGAGACACTACATAAAATTCTTAAATTCTTA
>NW_008390919.1:0-230 GCF_000622305.1 Nannospalax galili
ATACATGTGCATGTGCCACATGCTCTCTGGGACTCACAGGTTGGCCAGGCCGGCCTTGCGCTGTCAGCATGGAGTTCAGCAACCGGGTGAGCTCCCCGGTTCCTTTGGCCTGTCGCCCCTTTTCCATAACGTAGAGGGTCAGGGTGAGCATGTCTGTTTCGAACGGGCTTCTGTCTGTCATTACGGCTGGTGGGACTTCAAATCCTCCCTGCAGGAATCCTTGCTTATCT
>NW_008390920.1:0-230 GCF_000622305.1 Nannospalax galili
GTGCAAACACAATGTCCAAATGTTTCATCACAATGCCCTAATATGCTACTATAATGTTTCATCTGACATCACAATGCTCCAATGTGCCATCACACTGCCCCAATTTGCCATCAAAATGCTCGATTATGAATACATAATTCTCCACTGTGCCATCAAAATGTTCAGTGTGCCATCACAATGAGCCAAAGTCTCATCACAATGCTCCATTAGGGCATCACCATACTCAAACG
>NW_008390921.1:0-230 GCF_000622305.1 Nannospalax galili
CACAGTTCATCAGGGAGTCCAAGGTAAGAACTCAGGGCAGGAACCTGGAGGGAGGAGCTGGAGCGCAGGCCTTGGAGGAACACTGCTTACTGGCTTGCTCCTCTGGCCCCTGCTCAACCTTCTTTGTTATACGACATAGGCCCACCTGCCTGGGATGGCACCACCCACAGTGGGCTGGGCCCTCCCACATCAATAATCAAGAAGATGCCTCGCAGACATGGCCACAGACC
>NW_008390922.1:0-230 GCF_000622305.1 Nannospalax galili
GTCGTGTCACCTGCCTTCTCTGACCTGCACATGGTCGGGTCATATGGCCCTTCTGAAGTGCAGATGGTCGTTTCAACTGCCCACTTGGACGTACACATGGTCGTGTCACTTGCCCACTCTGTCATGCCGATGGTCATTTCAAATGCCCCCTGTGACGTGCAGATGTTGGTGTCACATACCCCTCTGACATGCATGGGGTCGTGTCACCTGCCCTTCTGATGTGCAGATGG
>NW_008390923.1:0-230 GCF_000622305.1 Nannospalax galili
TTGGGTCCTCATATGCCACTGTATTGTTGTTTGAACTGTACATAAAACTGACATTTTTGTTTTCTTTCATACAGATATTGTATTATTTTGCTCAACATTTAATCCCACCAATATCACAGGGCTGATGGAATGTGCTGCTGGTTTGATGACACCTGTATTCTTTTGTCTCAGGGTAGTTGATTCCCTTGGTTGAACTGCTCATCACCAAATATCAGACATTGACATCATTG
>NW_008390924.1:0-230 GCF_000622305.1 Nannospalax galili
AAAAATCACATGGCTATATGTGCATGGACTTAGCATTCCAGTCATCATTTTTGTTCCACAGTGTACAGATGCATGTGTCTCTTTTCATACTGGTACTATGCTGCATTTATCAAAAGAGATGTGTTGTACAAATTGAAATGAGGGATGAAGGTACCAGAAACGTTTTTCTATATTCTTGATTATTCTGGTAATCCTGGGTCCGTTGTGGTTCATTATGAACTTTAAATTTT
>NW_008390925.1:0-230 GCF_000622305.1 Nannospalax galili
TTATTTTTCTCTGGATTCCTTCCAAGGCTTCAATATCGTTTGTTTATTTAGGTGCCTAAAATAGAACACAGTTGTTATAGGTTAATTCCGACCACACTATACAAGGACCCACAATCCCCTTGAAGCCCCCATTCTCCAACCGGTGCTGCTTTCAAGTTCACGGCTACCTAAGACGGCCGCGCATCTCCAGCACTGCTCCTGCTGGGGTCGCATCGAATGATCCCACTGCT
>NW_008390926.1:0-230 GCF_000622305.1 Nannospalax galili
CTAGGCAGAGGAAAGAGTGGCGCGTGCACCCGACTCCCGTCCTTCCACTCTGGCAGATCTTGCATCCCTCCATCTCTGCCACTGACTATGGAGACTACGGAGCCCCTGCCTGCCTTGGCCTGGGGTTCCTTCCCCGTGTCACCCCCATCACCTCATCTGGGCCTCTGTGTCACTGGGCTGGAGCCAGGGCTTGTCAGGGCAGCCAGCCGTGCTTGTGCTTTTCTTAACTG
>NW_008390927.1:0-230 GCF_000622305.1 Nannospalax galili
ATAAATTTCACTCAAGGAGCACTGCAAATTAAAATTAAGAAAAAACAGTATGCAAAGCAATTAGAAAGAAATTATGTGTTAGAACAAAGGAAATCATACATTTTATTGGAGGAATCAATAAATGGGTAACAGTGAGAAATAATCAACCATGTACAGCACACACCACCAATTCTAACAGGAAGAACGTATATTGCCAATAATTCAACATTTAGAATACCAAGGAAATCATA
>NW_008390928.1:0-230 GCF_000622305.1 Nannospalax galili
CCCATCCACTCATCCATCTGTCCATCCACCCACCTATCCATTCACCTGTCCATCTGTCTACCCATCCTTCCATGCATCTACCCATAGGCTCTTTTATCCACATAGCCAAGCTACTCACATTCCAGGAGCTGAGGTCTAGACTTGGCTAAGAAGTTTTCTAGCACCTTGGCATTAAGAGTTGCAGTGTTTGGCAGTGGGGTGGTGCCTTTGGCTCCCCCTACAAGAGGAAA
>NW_008390929.1:0-230 GCF_000622305.1 Nannospalax galili
AGCTGGGGCTACAGGGAGACCCTGTCTCAAAAAGATTTAAAAAAAAAGAAATTATACTTCACTAGTATTTAAAAATCAATTTAAAATCACAGTACACTATCACTCTGTAAACATATAATGATTAAAATGAAT
Organism: Nannospalax galili; assembly: GCF_000622305.1. NCBI lineage: Eukaryota > Metazoa > Chordata > Mammalia > Rodentia > Spalacidae > Nannospalax > Nannospalax galili. The sequence continues at coordinate 133 of NW_008390929.1, forward strand.
AAGACAAGCCAGGCACTACAGCAAACAGTGAGCCAGCAGTATCCACAACACTGCTTGTGGGAATTCAGATATGGATACAACCATTTTGGCATTTCCTT
>NW_008390930.1:0-230 GCF_000622305.1 Nannospalax galili
TCATCTGTCCTCTTGATCATGGGGGCTGTGGAGACCACACCAGATGGACTTCAACCAGTGTCCAGTCTACAAAGAAGAGGGTGAACACAGAGGAGCTATTTCTTCCATGCTTCCAAGCAAAGCCAGCCACAGTTGAGCAGGACCTTTGACTTACCTTCACATGGACGGAACTGGTAAATGAAAGGAGCCAGGGGCTCCTCCCAAGGCCCTGTAACCCCTGAAGAACAGCT
>NW_008390931.1:0-230 GCF_000622305.1 Nannospalax galili
CAATAGGTTATCAGCTAGGACTGGGGCTTTCTGTCCACCTCAACCATTCATTCTGGGCCCCTGTGTGTCTTGGGTTTGCACACGTCTTGTGCATGCTGCCATTAGTACCGTGGGTTCATATATGCAAGTATGCTGTGGAGTCCTGACAACACAATTTCCTTGTGGTCACCTTCTACCTATGGTTCTTATGGCTGTTCTGCCCTCTTTGCCAATGATCCCTGAGCCTTGGA
>NW_008390932.1:0-230 GCF_000622305.1 Nannospalax galili
CGTTATGATGACACAATGGAACATTGAGAAGTCATATTATAACATTGTGATGTACATTTGAGCATTATAATGGGACATGTGGGGTTAGTGTTTTCACACTGGAGCTTTGTGATTTCACATTGGAGCACTGTGATAGCACAATGGAACACTGGGAATTCGTATTGTAACATTTTGATGGCATATGGGGCAATATATAGGCACATGGGGCAATAGTATTGGCATACTGGAGC
>NW_008390933.1:0-230 GCF_000622305.1 Nannospalax galili
GGCCTTCACTTCTCTACTGTGACTCCAGGTGCATGCTCAAACAGAGAGACTAATAGCAGGGAAAGGCCAAGAGCAGCCTGTGACCATAAAATCCTGTCTGACCTATGGAGGAAACTGTCTCAGAGCTGGCACAGGGCCTAAGCATTAGCCATGGGTGCATTTGGGAGGATTAAGCCGACCTGCTGTCTCCTGGTTCCCAATAGTGTTTCACCATTGGCGATTGCTTTGAT
>NW_008390934.1:0-230 GCF_000622305.1 Nannospalax galili
CATGAATTCCCTCCTGTAAAGCTGACTTCAAATCCTATCCCCAAACAATCCATTACTCTTATACCACTCGGAATACTTTGTCAGGTTGGCATTTTAGTCCACAGAGTTCACAATGAGATAAGACTGTTGCCTTATCACCACAGCAGTTTGTATAGCAACTTCTTCCACTATGAAACCTCGACAGCAGGGAGGAAGCTTCCAGCTCATTTCCAACTGGATTCTTCTATGTC
>NW_008390935.1:0-230 GCF_000622305.1 Nannospalax galili
CAGGCTGAAAACCAGGCACGCCTAAATCTCCAATATGGCCTCAACATTACAATGTCCACTCACAGGACACGGACAATATACTGACCCCATCTCCCAGTCTACTACTGGTCTCCATACCTATTTCCAACAAGTTTCTGACTTTGCCTTTAAGACCCTTAAATGTTGCTCCCCCCGTGACTCACAAGTCTTTTTCCGTAATTTGATTCAACAGTCAGGGGAGTCCTTCATGG
>NW_008390936.1:0-230 GCF_000622305.1 Nannospalax galili
CGGATGACTTGAGTAAGTCTTAGCTACTTCACTGCCTTGGACCACCTGCTGTTAGCCAGGGTGACTTGGGCCTGGATCCAGTCTCAATAGGATCTCTTTGGTTACCTCTGGTGAGCCCAAGGCCTCTAGGGGCTTCTACCAGGAGGTGTATTCTGGATATTGCAACCCTTTTTCTGGCACTAGGCATCCAGAAGGAAGGAGACAGAGCTGTGAGGCCAGTTCAGGGATCT
>NW_008390937.1:0-230 GCF_000622305.1 Nannospalax galili
AGCTTCTGTACAGCAAAAGAAACAATCAAAATAGTGAAGAGAAAACCCACAAAATGGGAAAAAGTCTTCACCAGTGACAGCTCTGACAGGGGTTTAACATCCAGAATATATAATGCACTCAAAAAAACAAAGAATCAAGAAACCAAATGATCCAATGAAAAGATGGTGAAAGGTCAAACAGGGAGCTCTCAAAGGAAGAAATAATGATGACTAAGAAACATCTCAAACAG
>NW_008390938.1:0-230 GCF_000622305.1 Nannospalax galili
ATCATAAGAAACAGAGGGCCTCTGTGTGCATATAACTTACTCTCCCAGTACTGCAGTAAGTGACAGGAAGACTTGCTGATTTTCGAGGTGATCCTATTTTTTACCTTGCTATGAATGATGGGCCAATCAGTAGCTGCTCAGAAGTGATCTGCCTGAATGCCCACCCTCACCAGCACCTACAGCTTTACTCAATGCAAATGGAATGTGCATGCACTGATAACTCAACTCCC
>NW_008390939.1:0-230 GCF_000622305.1 Nannospalax galili
GGACCAAGAATATGATGTACTTGCAAGTGACATCTGGAGCATGGGAGTGGTGTTGTATGCATTGTTAACAGTCACCTTCCCCTTCGAAGCAGATACCTTTTCAGAGAGGCAGTTTAAGATGCTGAATCCAAAGATCTCCATTCCATGCAAGCTTTCCCCATGCATTATAAACCTCTTCGGGCAATTGTTCACTGTTAACTTTAGGCAGAGGCCCACAATACATGACATCA
>NW_008390940.1:0-230 GCF_000622305.1 Nannospalax galili
GAGGAGAAGCAGACAGTCTACCACTACTGTGCACGCCATGGAGAGAAACTCAAGCTCTTCTGTGAGAAGGACAGGAAGGTCATTTGCTGGCTTTGTGAGCGATCTCAGGAGCACCGTGGTCACCAAACGTTTTTCATTGAAGAGGTGGTCCAGGAGTACAAGGTAAGAAATGAGATGCAGCTAGAAAACAGTATAGACTAGAACCTCATGGGAAGCCTGTACTTTGTGTG
>NW_008390941.1:0-230 GCF_000622305.1 Nannospalax galili
TGTTAAAACTGTAACTTTAATTGTAAAAAAAAATTTAAAATAAAAAAAATGGTTCTGCTTACATAAAATTTTAAAGAATAGAAAATTACATGTACAGTCTAAAGGCTGAATCACACATAGGAAAACTGTAAAGAAAAAAAAAAGTTGGGGCCAGCAAGATGGCTCAGGAGGTGTGGTGTTTTGAATGAAAATGTCCCCCATAGGCTTCAAGCATTTGGACATTTTGTCCC
>NW_008390942.1:0-230 GCF_000622305.1 Nannospalax galili
CAGGGAGGTATGGAGGGTCCCTCCCCATCTGGCATAAGCAGAAAGGGGACAGAAGGGTCACCTGGACACAGCAGTTTGTTGAGAAGGTTCTTGACACTGACCTCAGCTTAGTCCCCTAGAGCTCGATGGCCTGTGCCAAGGGCAGGAAGAGAGAGGGAAGGGGAGTCACTAGAAAGATTTGCACCCCCACCCCTTCACGTGGCTGAACCACTGAAGAACTTACAATTGGA
>NW_008390943.1:0-230 GCF_000622305.1 Nannospalax galili
GATGACCACAGCAAAAGCTAAGGTAAGACCATGCTGGACAGAAGGAATAAAAAGCACAATATGCCTGAGAGTTGTGGCCGATTGATAAAGGAAATGATGTAACTAGAATGAGTGAAAAAGAAAAGTCACATGAAATTCTATTGGAGCAATAGGAATGGAAAGAATTTTCACCCACCTCCAAATCCCATGCACCACTCAGTCCACTAGCTTCCTATGATAAATTCATCCCA
>NW_008390944.1:0-230 GCF_000622305.1 Nannospalax galili
GCAAAACCAAACAGCCAATCCCCTGATCCCTTTTACATATGGGCAGCTGTCCGGCACCTCTGATGGCCATTCACCTGGGGAGCAGCAAGTGGCCCTCCCTCCCTTGTACAGAGAGCAAGTGAAGGCCGCAGGTTTGTCAGCATGGAGGAAGCATAATGAGGGCCTGACAGAGGACCCTTTTGAGACAAAAGCCCTCCAAGCCACTTCCTGAATTCATAGATAGGGTGCAG
>NW_008390945.1:0-230 GCF_000622305.1 Nannospalax galili
TGACATTATAATGATCCACTGTTTTGTAACCATGCTCAATATGCAGACATGATACTCAATTTCCCCCCACAATTCTGCAATATGACATCATAATGTGCCATGCTGCCATCCCAATGTTACAGCATGACTTCTCAGTGTTCCATTGTGACATCAAAATTCTCCAATGTTCCAACAGTATCGCCCCATGTGCCATAATATTGCTCCAAAGTGCCATCACAATGTTACAATAT
>NW_008390946.1:0-230 GCF_000622305.1 Nannospalax galili
TAAGGTTTAGGGAGAAGATTTTAGGTTTCCCTTCTCTTTCTTTCTCTCTCTCTTTCTCTTTCTCTCTCTGCATCCCTTCCCCTCTTTCTTTCTCTCTCTCCTCCCTCCCTCCCTCCCTCCCTCCGTTTTTTCCATCTTTCCTATTTGATTTTTAATTAAATTTTTTTTTTTTACTTTCTAGAATATGATTTTATCTCTAGAAGTTCAGTTAGGTGTCTCACCTTCAAAGA
>NW_008390947.1:0-230 GCF_000622305.1 Nannospalax galili
TCAAGTAGAACAGTATATGTTTTTATACTACACCAACGTCTAGAGTGCAAGGTGTTTATATATATAAATTATGATTTAAATATATGTGGAGAAATGGACTTCAGATTTTATTTGCCTTCTTTTTAGATATAGTTAATAAAATGATTCTTTCATACATTCTGTCCTTCTGGTATCATCAGGCTGACTGTATCATTCCACAACTTTCCACATGACTAATCAAAGTATAGTTT
>NW_008390948.1:0-230 GCF_000622305.1 Nannospalax galili
GAGGAGAAGCAGACAGTCTACCACTACTGTGCACGCCATGGAGAGAAACTCGAGCTTTTCTGTGAGAAGGACAGGAAGGTCATTTGCTGGCTTTGCGAGCGATCTCAGGAGCACCGTGGTCACCAAACGTTTTTCACTGAAGAGGTGGTCCAGGAGTACAAGGTAAGAAATGAGATGCCGCTAGAAAACAGTATAGACTAGAACCTCATGGGAAGCCTGTACTTTGTGTG
>NW_008390949.1:0-230 GCF_000622305.1 Nannospalax galili
GAGAGAGGGGGGGGGTGCAGGGAAATAACCAAGGTTGTTGCCACTGCCAGAAAAGCATTCTACCACTGAGCAATACTGTCTAAATTCTACTACTCCAGCCATAATGTCTAAACATTTTTGTAAATCTTAGGACTGCTTAAAAATTACTGAAAATTAGGTGACTGGAGAGGTGGGTCAGCTGTTAAGAGCACTGGCTGCTCTTGCAGAAGACCCAGGTTCAAATCCCAGCA
>NW_008390950.1:0-230 GCF_000622305.1 Nannospalax galili
TCTGTATCTGAGAACCTCAGATTTCAAAGGCACACAGGAGTGTCCCCTCATTAGGACTTTCACAAACATGAACCTTATGAATTTTAGCCATGGCTCTCCCCAGCAGTATGGCCTTGGGAAGCCAACTCCTCCCTCTGGGGTCTCCTTACCTCACCCATAAAGGTGAACCAGGGTCCCTCAGACTCAATCAGACACTATCACTCTAGGAACAGGTACCTGTTCAGCTCCCT
>NW_008390951.1:0-230 GCF_000622305.1 Nannospalax galili
TCTAGTCAGCCTATCATCAGATCATTGGTGAGGTCTACTCTGCCTCTTCCACTTGTAATCAGTCTCCAATTGTTCCCAGACTAGAGCTGACCCACCAGACATTTCGTTCACTCCACTCTGGGCCCTTGTTTAATTGAGTTGCCATGGGCCTGTGCTCAATGCCACCATTGCCACATGTTCACATGTGGAAGCCTCCAGTGGCCTGAAAGCCTCTGTTTCCCAGTGTTTTG
>NW_008390952.1:0-230 GCF_000622305.1 Nannospalax galili
CACTCCAGCGACATGTGGGAGACCAGCGCCACGCCCAGCAGCTGGTGCTCCGCGATACCCGCACGCCCATACCAATGGGTCACTGGATGGTTAAAAATACCTGAGAACCTGAGGTTTTCTATGACATGCCTACAGGGCTGTTACAAATCTTCACACACAACTTCTTATTCTGCAACTATAAACTAAACAAAGCTACAATCTCAGAAAAAATTCTATATTTAGTATAACTT
>NW_008390953.1:0-230 GCF_000622305.1 Nannospalax galili
AGCTACACTTTGAGTCCTATACTAAACTGGTCAGAGAGATTTAAAGGCAGTTTTTTCTCCTTCCCCTCCATGGTCAACTAAGTTTCAGGGGATTATGGACCATTTCTCAAAACATCCTGTAACTGTTGTGAGTCACCAATCCTCTTGTTTATGGAGGGCATGGAAACCTCACCAGATGGATTTGAATGAGGGTGCAATTTACAATGAAGAGAGTCAACTCTGAGGAAACA
>NW_008390954.1:0-230 GCF_000622305.1 Nannospalax galili
TCATGCAATGTTCAGCAAGACAGAGAACTGAGAACTGCTGTATTCAGTGCCGCTCCCTTCAGCAGAGATCGTAGCCTGGTCCATCTCGCCCTAGACCATACCATCCTGGTTTCTTAACAAGACTGAGCCTCTCTTGCTTAGCAAAAATATTTCTTCAAGCTGACCACTAGGTGAGAAAACACTGCCTGGAACAGCACAGCATGGCATCATGGGTTTAGAAAAGGAATCTG
>NW_008390955.1:0-230 GCF_000622305.1 Nannospalax galili
CATCACAATGGTCCATTGTTTCATCACCATGCTCAATATGCAAACATAGTGGTCAATGTCCCTCACAATCAACCAATGTGACATCACAATGCTCTCATGTTTCATCACAATGCTCCAATGTTACATAGAAATGCTCCAAAGTGCCAAAAATGGCCCCATGTGCCATTATATTGCTCCAGTGTGCCATGAACATGTTACAACATGAATTCCCAATATTCCATTTTGCCATC
>NW_008390956.1:0-230 GCF_000622305.1 Nannospalax galili
CTCTAAAGGCACATGGCAAGGGGTACCCTGGTGAGAAGTTCACTTCTGCAGCTATGACGAAATGGGAACCAACACATTCATTTGTCTCTACAGAGGTGGTCCACATGCAGAACAGTACAAGGAAAGAGGTACCAGAGAGCAGCCTCTGCTTGGCAAAAAAATGTAGAGTAACTCCATTTCTAGACTGCTTTGTAGACAGGAGCAGAGGGGGTGGATGAGGGCCATTCTTC
>NW_008390957.1:0-230 GCF_000622305.1 Nannospalax galili
GAAAAAGAAAAATATTATGCTTTCAAAGTTATAATTATGAAAGTGGGCTAGCTTAGTGGTGAATATCTGTAAGCAACCACATTCAGAGACTCCTGGAGTATATAAGTGCATATGCAGTATATATTGAAAGGCTGTCTCTTAATCATATGTTTTATTGATAAGTGGCATTATTATCTGAAAATGAAGACAGAATCCAAATGTAGGTGAAAACAATGGAGAGAAATTTAGGT
>NW_008390958.1:0-230 GCF_000622305.1 Nannospalax galili
CTGGCAGATGGAAGCCTACACTCCCACACATCATACACACATATACACACAAGCATTCGTAAAATAAAAATTAAAACAAAGCCTTTAACATATTTACTGGGTGCCATATGATATTTCAATACATTTTATAAATGACTTAATTTTAAAATCAAAGTAAATCTGTCTCCTCAACATTTGAAATTTCTTTATGGTAAAAACATTAAAAATCTTTCTAGCTTTTAAAGAAATGA
>NW_008390959.1:0-230 GCF_000622305.1 Nannospalax galili
ATTGTAGAGCTCTTTGATGTCTTTGGTCAGGTTTATTCCAAGATATATATACAGCAGCAATTGTGAATGGGAACGTTTCCCTGTATTCTTTCTCCAATTGTTTGTTATTAGTATATAAAAAGGCTACCAATTTTTTTAGATTGATTTTATAACCTGCCACTTTATTGAAAGTGTTGATAAATTCTAGGAGTTTTCTGGTGGAGCTTTTTGGATCTCTTAGGTATAGTATC
>NW_008390960.1:0-230 GCF_000622305.1 Nannospalax galili
TGTGGCTCTGCTGACACAGTCTCCTCACCAGCCCTGGGGTCCGGACCAGACAATTGATCAGAGGAACTAAGAGAGCAGGAAAGCGGCCATAGCCAGAGGACAGCAGCCATGGCAGACGACCACAACTGGCGCCCAACGTAGGGCATGAAGGCTCATGCCCCACGGAGCTGTAGCTTGTCGTTCCTGTCTCCACTGATCATCTTCCTGAACGGTTCCTGAGTCCCTTTGGG
>NW_008390961.1:0-230 GCF_000622305.1 Nannospalax galili
GTGACCAAAGTTTGGGACCCCAGAAGAAGAGGGTGAGGGGGCAGATGGACAGGAAAGGGTCAGGCAGAAGACTGGAAGGTGGCAGGGAAGGAGGTGAACACGGAAATTGAGTTCAAATGCCAGGCTGGAGGCTCCCATTCCAGCCTTGGGTTCTTCCCAAGTCTGGAGATCTTGCTCTTGAAATAAGTTTTCCTCCTAAATCTGAATAGAACTTTTTACTTTAACCTTTT
>NW_008390962.1:0-230 GCF_000622305.1 Nannospalax galili
TCACAATGTTCCCTTGTCACATCACAATCCTCAAATGTGAAAACGTAATGCTCCATGGTGCCATCACACTGCTACATTCTAACTTCACAGTGCTCCATTGTGATGTCACAATGATCCAATATGATGTCACAGTGCTCCAATATGCCAACACTCTCTTCCCATGTACCATTATATTGCTGTATATGCCATCACAATGTTACAATATGTCTTCACAATGTTCCATTGTGACA
>NW_008390963.1:0-230 GCF_000622305.1 Nannospalax galili
ATGGGGGCTGAGAACTCAGGGAACCTGCCTGAGAGCTCCTGCATCCTGCCCCCACGCGGTGGTGAGCTTCCCCAGAAACAGGCTTTAACCAAACCCCTAACTGGGACTACGTGAGTTCCATCCTAAGGTTCCTGGGCAGATCTCTGCTGTTTAGTAGGATAAAGCTGAGATCTCAGCATACAGCCAGAGTGCCTGTTCCAGCCTCCCTCTGGCATTGGAGCAGAGCACTC
>NW_008390964.1:0-230 GCF_000622305.1 Nannospalax galili
TTGGGGGGGGTGCACGCAACCTTACGTGGCAAACAAGGGATCTGGGAGATGTCTAAGTATGTATGTAAGCATGGGAACTGGTAATATGTATCTATATCCCATCTTTACAGATACAAAGGGGAAAAGAGAATCCCTGGAGCCTGGTGGCTACCTATTCTTGGTCAAATAAGTGAGCTGCAGAGTCAATGAAAGAGACCTTTAAAATAGAAATGTTGCCTGGCGTGGTGGTA
>NW_008390965.1:0-230 GCF_000622305.1 Nannospalax galili
CTTCATTCTTTATCTCCTAGCACAAAGCTCTATATGCAAATAGATTATGGCTTGTTTTGGAAAGACTACTTTTCTTCTGGGAAACTTGGATATATCTCATTCCCATTTCTTGAGCAGCTTTTTAGTCCTTAACTCTAATGTCTAAGTCCACATTAAAATAGTTTTTATTATACTAGCTATTCTTAAAATTCTCTTTAGCAATTAAAGTCAGGAATGCTGGCTTGGCTTGA
>NW_008390966.1:0-230 GCF_000622305.1 Nannospalax galili
GAACATTTGCCAGGTGTGGTGGGTACGTGCCTTTGACACCAGTACTTGGGAGGCAGGGACAGGCAGATCTCTGTGAGATAGAGGCCAGCCAGGTCTGTACAGTGAGTTCTAGGCCAGCTGGGGCTACAGGGAAATCACATCTCAGAAAACAAAACAAAAAACAACTATTCTCACTGGAATTTTGATTTTTAATTCTGTAATGACTAATGATATTATTTTCCCCATATATC
>NW_008390967.1:0-230 GCF_000622305.1 Nannospalax galili
TCTGACAAAAACCTGGCCTTCATGGTCAAAATCTCTCAAAATTGGCAAAGGAATTAAATATCAATGGAAAATTACACTCTACCTATAGGCTACAGAGTTCAGAACAGGTAGGAAAAATAAACAGGACCTTAAAAAGACTCCAACCAAACTGGCTATAATAACAGGTGAAAGTTGGACCAACCTCCTTCCCTTTAACCTACTCAGAGCTAGGTGTACTTCATACCAGGAAG
>NW_008390968.1:0-230 GCF_000622305.1 Nannospalax galili
GCAACGATGTCAAGCTTTCATAGAAGGCTTTATTTAAGGCAAGGATACATTCCAACAATGGCCCCTTCAAGCAATTATATTTCTATAAAATCACACAAATGACCTTCTTTTCCATTTGTTTGTTTTAGTCACCAACTTTGAGCTGTCATATAAACTACTAACTTATTTTGAAGACCAATGGGAAGAGCAGCCAGGAATTCTACATTTAGAATAAACAACTGTTCACCAAG
>NW_008390969.1:0-230 GCF_000622305.1 Nannospalax galili
CAATGGAATATTGTGATGTCACAATGGAACATTATGAAGTCACCTGGTCACGTTGTGATGGCACACCGCAGCAATAGAATGGCTCATGTGGCGATAGTTTTGGCACATTGGAGCACTGTGACGTCACGTTGCAGCATTGTGACGTTACAGTGGAGCATGGTGAAGTCATGTTGTAATATTGTGATGGCGCATTGGAGCAATAGAATGGCACATGGGGAAATAGTGTTGGC
>NW_008390970.1:0-230 GCF_000622305.1 Nannospalax galili
CCCCACTGTCCTTACCTTCTGGAAGCTTTTGACGTTCCTTGATTTCTGGCAATATCACTCCAGTCTCTAACTTTGTCTACATGTCTTTTCCTCTATGTGGTCAGGGGAGGCGTCTGTGTTTGTGATATGTATGTGATATATGGCTATGTGTCTGTGTATGTGTTGATTTGTATACAATGTGTGTATGTCTGTGTGTGTTTCTATGTGCATGATGTTTGTATGTCTCTGTG
>NW_008390971.1:0-230 GCF_000622305.1 Nannospalax galili
TCCAGTGCCAGGTGGGTTTGCTATGGGAGGGTGCCACTTGCGATGTGAGTATAAAGATCAATAAGATTGTTTGGAATGTTCTGTATGAAATACACACAAAAAATCAGTAAATTAAAAAAATAAGTTATATTTGAGGAAGAAGCAAAAAAATTTGCTTCATGTTAATTAGTGGAGGCGATAAACATTACCATTGAAATCTACCTGATGACTTTGTATCCATGCTCAGATGC
>NW_008390972.1:0-230 GCF_000622305.1 Nannospalax galili
GGCTTTTCAACGGCAGGTCCATGAGAGCCTGACCCAGCTGGAGCTGATCAACAAACAGTACCACCGCCTGGCCAGGGAGAACCGCACGGACTCTGCATGCAGCCTCAAGCAGATGGTCCATTGAGGCAACCAGAGATGGGATGATCTGCAGAAGCGTGTCACTGCCATCTTGCACAGATTCAAGGTTCCCATCAGGCCTTGTTTGTAATTTCCAGGCCAGAGGATAGGTG
>NW_008390973.1:0-230 GCF_000622305.1 Nannospalax galili
GGACCAAAGGCATTGCTGTCTCGACATCTCCGAATATTTTTCCTGCTGCATCCACCATTCGGGCTACAAACTCTGAAAAGGGTTCAGTGGGCCCCTGGATGATTTTAGTAAGATTCCCAGAAACCTCTCCTCTATTTGGGACCAGTTTCCAGGCCCGTGTGTAAATTGTGCCTATCTGCTGATAAACTTCTAGGGGGTATGTCTGTTGATTATTCACCCACTGCCCAGTG
>NW_008390974.1:0-230 GCF_000622305.1 Nannospalax galili
GAATGCAGCTCCACTGACACAGTCTCCTCACCAGCCCTGGGGTCCAGGACCCGGCAGAAGCAGCAACAACAGACGGCAACACCGGGTGAGCAGAAGAGTGCCCTCAGCCCAGGGTGAGCAGAGGAGCAGTCTCGATGCCCATGGGAACGAAGGAGCGGCCACTACTGGCAGTGACTGCAGCTTAATATCCAGAATATATAACAAACTCAAAAAACAGAGAATCAAGACAA
>NW_008390975.1:0-230 GCF_000622305.1 Nannospalax galili
GAAAATAGGAAGCAGACTCAGGCCTGCCTGGGCTTTAGCCTGGGATGTCCCTCCAGCCTGCAGCACCTGGCACCGAGGCCATCTCCTCTGGCTTCAGAGTCCCACCCCAAATCGCCTGGCTTGCAAGCCCTCAGGCTTGTCCCATTGGTCTCCTACCTATGTCAGTCATGCAGATGGGCAGGACCAACTCGTGTCAACAGAAAGGCATTTTTGTCTTTTTTTTTTTTTTT
>NW_008390976.1:0-230 GCF_000622305.1 Nannospalax galili
ATGTGCCAATATATTTCTCCAATGTGCCATCACAATGTTAAAATATGATTTCGCAAAGTTCCATTGTTACATCACGATACTCCATGGTACCATCAGGAGGGGGTGAATTCCAGGTGCCTTTATAAGCTCTATAACACCTGTAATAAATGCGTCCCCTCTTGACTAGTCTACCCTTTGCATCTGAATCTCCCTGGTACTGGGGGCAGCATGGGCAGGCAAATGGTGTGCTT
>NW_008390977.1:0-230 GCF_000622305.1 Nannospalax galili
ATCAAAGGGGATAAGAGATAGTTTATTCTGGAGCCAAATATGAGTGACTGTTGCCAGGGAACCAGTTCAGGTTACCTCAAATTCCTTGTTCCAGCATGAAGCAGTTTCATGCTGTTTTTATAGTAACATAACAAATAAAAGTTATAAAAAAAGACATTTTTCAAGTACGCTGGTATAATCATTAAGAAGGCAGATATAGCAAAAGAGAAATTTCAGTGATAGGCCTCAGA
>NW_008390978.1:0-230 GCF_000622305.1 Nannospalax galili
GGTTGTAAACCATGAGCTTCAATGTTCTACAGCAGTTTTGAGTCATTTGAAACACACTGGTAAAACAATGATTTCCAATGTTGTATCATGCTTTTACACATGACACCTGTTCTATTCTTTTTGCATACAGTAAAAGAAAACCACGAGGCAAACTAAACATTAAGAAAAAATGTCACTAACAGCTTCATGGATCTGGCTTCTAACCTCTATTTTGAATATATTTTTTAAAT
>NW_008390979.1:0-230 GCF_000622305.1 Nannospalax galili
ATACCAAATAGACAGGACTGGAAAAGAAACTGGTAAAAAAGTTAAAAGAAAGTTTCAACTATCATATAATAGTTAAAAGATAAAATTACATAATAAAGAAAAAGTACTGGAAGCTACAAGCATGAAAAATCAAGCTACATAAACAGATACACTCACCAGAATAACAGGTGAATTTTCAATGGAAACTATGAAAGCCAGAAAGGTTTGGATCAATGTTATAGAAGCCATAG